>NC_091057.1:86104756-86406060 GCF_000393655.2 Nicotiana sylvestris | reverse complement strand
AACAGGGGTAAGAAAATTTGTTAATCCACAGGGACCTTTCCATGGGGAAAACGTGGTTCAGGGGCAATGAATTTTGTTCTTTCTGTAGAGATCCTCCAGAAGAGAGCATGACCCAGGTAAGTTTTAAGTTTTTAGGACCCTCTTAGATAATGAGATTTTATTTGAATCTTTCTTATCGAAATACCACTTTAAATTTGAAAAAGATATAAGAATCTAATAGACCTTAACATATGAATATGAAAAAATGAAGAGATCAATACATGTCAATAACACTTGATAAGAAAGTGATCATACAACACATTATTTAAAATTAATAAAAATGGAGCACTTTATATTCTATTAATATACCTCCCATAAGAAAATCCCAAATATTTCTAGTCATTTTTTAAATTCTATATAAAGTTTTAAAAGTATATATAAAAATTATATATTTATATATCTGTCTGGTTCGAATTTTTTTATTCAATACCAAACCAAATCAAACCAAACCTCATCGGGTTTTTAATCGAATTGATTTGATTTTTCGATTTGGCATAATTTTTCGATTAGGTTTGTACACCCCTAAATATCGCCATGTAAAAAGTGTCCCTTAAGATCTTTCCCACTTATGTAATGGCTTTAAGATATTATGAGTTCTTTGAGCCATATGTTAAGCTTTTTAAGGCTATTTATATTTTCATATGATGATCTATATACGTTGTTTATGAATGGGTAGATAGGTTAAGTATTTCGCTCGATGGAATTTTAAGGCATCGGCTGCCAGTCACAATTTCATACAAAGGTTATTGATTTCTTTCTCAAATGACTCATTTTTGGATTTTGTAATTTGCCATGGGAAACGAAAATTTAAAGGGAAATCAAAGAGGACCATCAAAATCATTGAATAAAAGGAATTTAATGCATTTTGTGGAAAAGATAGCATGTAATAAAACGCCAGAAATTATAGAATTGATGGAGCTGACAAAAGGCTCAATTTACTGATCAAAAAATTGATGAATTTTGTTGGTAATGTTTGGGTTATGAGAATGGAAGAGTTTGGTTTTATATAACTTCTTATTAGGGACTTTATAAAGACAGCATGCAAAAAAAACAGCTTCCTCCCCACATATTATCAGATAAACCCGAACTCAAAAGCATAGAATTCATCATATCCTTAAGGGTTCTATTTTTTCGTTTGGCTACACCATTTTGTTGGGGAGTATAGTGAGCACTAACCTCATGTATAATACCATTTTTCTTACAAAAGGCTTCTAGAGTGTTAATACTATATTCACCACCCTTGTCAGACCTAAGCCTCTTGATTTTTCTGTCTAATTGATTCTCTACTTCTGCCTTGTGTTTCAAAAATATGCTTTCAGCCTCATCTTTTGACTTAAGAAGATATACCTTAGTTTATCTAGAAAAGTCATTTATAAAGGTGATGTAGTATTTCTTTCCACCCTTACTAACAGTGTTTTTGAAATCTGCTAAGTATGAATGTACTAGTTCAAGCAATTTTGTTTTTCTACTAGTTATATTTTTATAAGGTTTTTTGGTATGTTTTGCTTCTACACAAACAGGACACCTAGAAAAATTATCAACACTAATTACAGGAATTAATTCCATTTTTCTAAATCTTTTAATAGAAGCAATATTAACATGACCTAGTCTACTATGCCACAAATCAATAGACTCACCAATATAAGCAGAATTGAAAGTACTAGCATTATTAGTAATCTCTTGAGCTATGTTCAGTACAAATAAACCTCCATTAAGGTAACCCTTCCCAACAAAGTCTCCTCCACGAGAAATAACAACGTTATTAGATTCAAAAATAAGTTTAAGACCTGCTTTGTTGAGAAGCGCACCAAAATTGTTCAAGGCTAAGGTTTTTCCAGAAGTTAACTGAAGGAGAATTTTTCCTTTACCCATAACTCCAGCTATAGTGGAGTTACCCATGTAGACACATTCGCCATCAACAGATTCCTCAAAGTCGTGAAACAACTCCTTGTTGGCGCAAATGTGCCTTGAAGCGCCTGTGTCCAGTATCCAGTCAGTCTTGTTAGCCACCATATTCACCTCAACAACCACATCAGCAATGACATCACCACCCTCAGTAAGGTTAGCTTGGACTGGAGCTTTTCCTCCAATCTTTGAGCGTTATCCTTGTCTCTGGTTGCGCTGAAAAGCCTTGTGACCAATTTTGCCGCAGATATAGCAATGTCCTTTCGACTTTTGAATATGGCCCTCCGGCTTATTGAAGTAATTTTGTTTCTTCACATGTCCTTTCTTCTGGCCTTTCTTCTGTTTTTCTTTAAACCTATCTTTCACAAAAATACAAGAAGATTCCACAAGGTTAGCTATAGAATAATTAAGAGAGAGAGATTTCATCTTATACTTAATTCATTCAGACTCCTTATCTTTGAGACGGTTTGCTTCCTCAGTCCTCATATGACTGATAAATTCTTGAAGAGTTAAGTTTTTCTTTTTGTGTTTCAGTTGATTCCTGTAATCATTTCAGGAAGGTGGAAACTTTTCAAGCAGAACATTAGCCTGAAGAATCTCACACATCTCTATTCACTAGATGTAGACATAAACATGTTCAACCTTTCCGTTTAGAGACTTATTGGTGCAAATACCCAGATTTTCAAATCTTGTTAATTCAAACTGGCTTGGTAATGACTATTTCAGGGCTAGAAATTCTTTTATTAATAGTGTTAAATCCTGGAAAGATAGGACCTTTGGAGATATTATGGAAAGAAAAAGAAAATTAATAGCAAGACTCCAAGGTATTCAAAATTCTAGGAACTACACTTGTAGCACCTTCCTCCAAAATCTAGAGAGTACTCTTAAGAATGAATATAATGACATTCTCAAGATTGAGGAGGATTATTAGAAACTGAGGTCTAGAATAATGTGATTAAATGATGGGGATGCAAATACCAAATTCTTTCACATATCTGCCTCAAACAGAAAAAGAAAAAATAAAATTACTTATTTTAAGGATAAAGCAGGAAATTGGATAAATGATTATCAATTAATCACTTTTCATGTTTTAAACTACTTTATAAAAGTTTTTACATCCTCACATACATGTACTCATTGGAAGGACTTAGGGTTAACAAATTCTAGCTCCACTTCAATTTACCTAAAATTCCTAGATAATCCTCTATTAGATAATGAGGTCAAGAAGGCTATATTCTCCTTCAAACCTTTCAAAGCCCCGGGGCCAGACGGACTTCACCCTTTTTTCTATCAGAGGTACTGGAATATCATAGACCAATCAATTACTAAGTTTTGCCATGATATTTTCAATTCACAGGTAATTCCTAAGGAAATCAATAAAACATACCTTTGTTTGATTCCTAAAGTTCCAAATGCTAACAACATTAAAAACTTTCGACCTATTGTCCTTTGCAATACTATCTACAAAATTATTACAAAAATTCTTGCAAATCGTCCTAAACCTTTCCTAGACAAAATCATAAGTCATTTCCAAGCCAGCTTTATGAAAAATAGAAGAGCCTCAGATAATGCTGTAATAATCCAAGAATTAATTTCTAACCTAAAAAAAATCAAGGGCAAACATGGCCATATGATATTAAAAATAGACTTGGAAAAGGTCTTTGATCGTATATAATGGTCTTTTGTTTATCGTACCCTTAAGTTTTTTAAATTTCCACCAAAATTCTCTAACCTACTTCTTAGTTGTATCTTATCAACCTCTATTGCAATGCTAGTAAACGGTTTTACCACAACTTTTTTTGAACCTAGCAGAGGAATTAGGCAAGGTGATCCACTATCACCTTACATTTTCATCCTTTGTCTAGAGATGCTATCTACGTATATTGAAAATCATGTTGACATTTGCAAGTTGTCACACCTCCTTTTTGCGAGCCTGCTCCGAAGGGTAAGTGCGCAAGGGAGTTTTTTCAATTTAAGTGACAATATTCGAAATGGGATTATTTATTTAATTCAGAGTCGCCACTTGGGAAAGGTTTGGCTTTTGGTGTCCCAAGTCACCGGTTTTATCTTGAATCTCAAATCGAGGAAATTTTTGACTTTCCAAATGAAGTCTGCGAACCAGAAATTCTAAGTATGGAATTTTGTTGACCCGAGGGAAGGTGTTAGGCACCCCCGAATCCCGTGGTTCTAGCACGGTCGCTTAAATTATTATAATGGCTAAATATCTGATTTTTAATACATGTTATAGATTGTGTGCTTTTATTAGGTTTAAACCGCTTTATCGTTATTATTTATCTTTTATGGAATTGCAACATCGTGAAAATGCATTTCGAACCACGTCACAATCAATGCGCCCGTGGTTGTTAATACATTCCAACTCCGTTGAGATTTGGATTTGGGTCACATAAATGCGCACCCGAATTTAAGAAGGTAATTTAATTAAATCGCGCCTAAAGAGTCTAACGCGTTATTATCTTTGGGGAAGGTAGTGAAGTTCACTAAACAGTCCATCCCAAGAAATCTAAATATTTATTACGACCAATTATTGAGGGCCCAGCAATTTGCATTTGTATTTGGCAAGGCTCGTCTCGTTCTTTTTGAAAGGATAAACCTACAGTGACTACATTTTCTATTATGTTTGTCTCTAAAAATGAAAGAAGAAAATATACGCTAATTAAATTACATGCTTGGCCAGCTCCGGCCTCTTATTAATTATTAGATTACAAAAAATGTTAATGGAAAACTGCACTCGAATTTGTAAGGCGGGGAATTACTTCGTACCTTATCCCATGAGCGGACCGCTAAAAATATGCATGCAAGATTGACAAAAATGCTAAGCTCACGCTAATCGTTCTTTAAGTTGAACTTAAACTAACATATTTTTTTTGAGATTACTGGAATCAATTACTAGAGGATATCACTAACGGGATTCAAACATTGTCCTATAAACTGCCTAATGAAATCCGATTTGATAAAGTTAGCTCAAATGATTTAATAACTATATTACATTTGGCAAAATTAGAAGCAGTCTGCCTTATGTGTGTAAAATATGACTAGAGATGAAATTTGGCTATCGATATACTAACTACTTGTGCATTCCACAAATTACATAGCTATATCATACAGACAACTAAACAACTACAGGTCCAGTATTAAACAACTAAGTTTCAATTAAATACAAACTACCTAATGCATTTTTCATTGAGTTATAAACCAAAAAAAACTGCAAAAATGCACTAACATTTTATAAAACTACAAATACAACACCAAATGATTAAAGTCCTTTGTATCTTTCATTTCATGCTCAACTTTACTATTACATCAGTGTGGAATTCTAGTGTGTACCTGGATATTGGACACAAGAAGAGAGAAGGGGTCAGCAGGAACAGTAGTAGCATACACACAACAACAATAGGTTCGGCAACACAGCAAAACCAGCACAACCAGTAATGACAGCAGCAGAAATTTTAGGAGCAGATTAAAACCAAGAAGAGAAGCCAGTAGCTTAATAGAACAGTGCTTGAAAATCAACAGACAACCCAAGCTGCTAAGTGAATCCCAGCAGTACAAAAAGATCACAGGTAAAGGCAATAAAATAGTAGTTTCTGATTTTTGAACATTCGAGCAGAAAACAAACTGAAGCTCTTTGTTGTGAAACCTAGCCTTAGAATACTAAAATTCTGGAAAATTCTCTCAACTACTTAGCCTATGTTTTGCTTTTAAGGCTCTTGGAACCTTTTTCAAATTCCAGACTTTTTTGCTCTCCAATCCCTTTTGGTTCTAACTATGCTCTTTCTTTCTTCTATCCTGGTTTCTTTTCCCCCAGTCCCTTTCCTTTTTCTGGTTTTTTTTCTTCTTCTTAGGTTCCTCCCTCTCTTCTTCTGAAACCCCTTCCCCCTTTATAGCCATACACAGACCTTCCCCCTCCAGCTCTTAGAGCAACTAGTCCAATAAAAATACTGAATCCCTCCCATGTGACCCTTCTGTTTTTCCACTCAAAAACTCAAAAGAAAAGTATTCCCCATGAGATTTCCCCTGACAGCCCTCTTTTCATTATTACAATGGTTTATCCTTTATTAAATTAAGCAAGTATGGGCAGCATGAGTATGTCCTGACAGCACATGTTGTCCATTTTACTTTAATTCATTAAAAACTACAATGCACATGTTGTCCAAGATCTAAAATGAGTAAACATGCCAGCAATTTTATATCAATTCAAACTAAACTCTGGAATCTATATTAAACTGCAGCTATAAACAATCCTTAAATGATTTTGATTCAACTAACAAACTACAAATAGTTATAATCAATTCTCAGCTGATTCAAACAATGCCTCAGTAAACAAAATTAACAGCATGGGTCAGATTACTATCATTCCAAACTGAAACTAATCGACGACATATATCGAATCGACTACGCGAATTACAACACATACAATCAGTAGCAAATGATCAGAATCGAACAGTATTAACAAGTGGTTCAAATTGTACTGTCAAAAACAAAGAATTGCCCTGGAACTAATTAATAGATAAAACTCAATCCAATCGATTATATAGTTTGAACACATACACTCATCAATGAACAGAGAAAAATTCGACCAAATAACAGGTCCGGGCGAGGTGGACAGAATAGTCGACACAAAATGAAAACAACTCAAACTGACATTTAAACACGTAAACAGACATCAAACAGACAACAACATGGGACTGACAAGGAAAAGAAATTACCTTAAGAAATTGAAGGTTAGACGAACCCGTCTTGGACTCTGAATCGGACCTCTTTTGGGGTTGAACGGACTTTAATCGAAGTGTTCTCAACTGAGAACACCTCGATTAAGGTCTATTAAAATCCCAACCCTTCGTTTAGTTAGACAAAACCCCAGGTTCTGGATTTCTAGGGTTCTTAGGGGTTGATTTGGGGTCCGAGCTTTTCTGGTTAGATTCGAACCAAACCAAGCTTGGTTTGGTCACTAGGGAGGTCAGGGGAGTAACTGGTATGGATTTGGGGTGGTTTGGCATAGGTTGGGGTTTGGCTCAAATCTTCAAATGAATATTCGAGACGATGGGGGAAGATTTGAGACCAACAGTTTGCAGATCCGTGTCCAGGGAGTCGATGTGCACTAGGGGTGTTAATCTGGTGGTCACCGGCATTGTTGCCGCCAGGTTTATGGAGAGGGAACGGGGAGGCGGCGCTTAGGGTTCTGAGGGGTGTTTGGTTCAAAGACGGGAGGGGAAGTGTGTTTGGGAATGAACGGGTAAGAGGGGTTTGGGGGTTTTGGGTATATGGAACGTGGCAATTAACTTGAGCCGTTAGATCAAATGATATCAACGGCTTGGATTGATTGGTGAGGGATAGGACGGGGTCGTTTGGGGTAGAAATGGGGTCGTTTGGTTTTAATGAGGGGCTGGGTCGACCCGGGTAAGCAGGTCGGGCATCTGGGGAAGCCTGGAGCCGTTGGATTGGATGGGATGAACAGCTCTGATTGGTCATGCCTAAACGGCGTCGTTTCTGGTGTCTGAGAGATGGACTGGGTCAGTGTGTTTTGGGCCTGATTTTTTTTTGGGTTTAAAACGAGCCCAAGTCCGAATCTTTCCTTCAATTTTGCACTCTTTTCTTTTTCCTTCTTTAATTTCTAATTTAAAAAGTCTGAATTTACAAAAATCCCAAAACAAATTATAAAATTAAGATTATATCACACAGACATTAATTGATTTTTAGTAATAATTAACACGCAATATCATATATTAATTAAACAAAATCAACCATTAAACGCTAAAAATGACAAAATTACCAAAATAATATTTTTTGTGATTTTCATTCATTTAAAACCCAATATGATTTAATTAATTCCTAATGGTAGAATAAGATCCTAGATTTACACGCAACACACATTTTTTGTATTTTTAACTAATAAAATAAATAATCAAAGACAAAACTACAAATAGCTATCAAAATGCCACGCAAATTCACAAAATTATACACAAAGACAATTTATTATTATTTTTTCGATTTCTTTTGGAGTAATTGTCGTGTAAACAAAAATCGCGTGTTCACAGCTACCCCTCTTTGTTCGAAAACACGAAGGGTTTTCGTGCAAAGATAAAGTGAGCGGATATGAGCGATTTTTGCCCGTTGGAATACTCCGTGTGAAGCACATTTTGAAAGATTTGACCGAATCTTTGCTTCAAAGATTTCCTACATATCCTGGGCTAAACAGGAATCAGGTCAATATAGTTCGGGAAGTTTTAGTAGCTGGGACTACCATGGGATTGCAATGCTTGTTGTTACTGTTGTTGTTGTTGCCGCTACTGCTTTACCGACCTCCTTATTACAACCAAAGAAAAATTGAAACTGAACTAACTACTTATGTCTGTCAACTATTAGTTACAAGATTCCTATCTATAATTCTTTCGCAACTTGATCTTGGGTCTTAGCTGATTTTGCTTGTAGACTTCGATCCGAATCTTGATGCTCGCAAGTTGTAGGTGCTTGTTTATTTCCGCAGCATTGAGTGAAATGGGATTGGCGGAGCTCGGGAATATTATCAAATTTTGAGCAACCAGCAATTTAATCTGGGAACATCTTCTTTTTGTTCTTTTCTTCCTTTCTTTATTCTTGATTGAGACTCACTCCGTAGGTCATCTCAATCCATGCGCCTCGAGGTCAGACCTGCTGAGACAAACAAAACAAACGAACGAAATTTTCTGCCCCATTTCACTAGGAAAATTTCATGAGTTAATTGCCATAAAAATCTACAGAATTGATAAGGGGATTAGAAACCTCAAGTCTAAAAGATGCAACTCAGGGATGGAGCCCTAATGTTTGCAAAAGGTAAAAAATGCTCAATTCAGGTGTTGGATCCATAATATTGGCTAAAAGGAAAAACTGCTCGACTCAGGGATTGGAGCCCTAATGTCGGCTAACAGAAAATTGCTCAACTCAGGGATTGCAGCCCTAATGTCGGCTAAAATAAAATCGCTCAACTCAGGAATTGGATCCCTAATGTCGGCTAAAGAAAAATCGCTCAACTCAGGGATTGAAGCCCTAATGTCGGCTAAAAGAAAATCGCTCAACTCAGGGATTGGAGCCCTAATGTCGGCTAAAAGAAAACTGCTCAACTCAAGAATTGGATCCCTAATGTCGGCTAAAGGAAAATCGCTCAACTCAGGGATTGGAGCCCTAATGCTGGCTAAAAGAAAAAACGCTCAACTCAGGGGTTGGAGCCCTAATGTTGGCTAAAGGAAAACAGCTCAACTCAGGGATTGGAGTCCTAATGTCTGCTAAAAGAAAATCGCTCAACTCAGGGATTGGAGCCCTAATGTCGGCTAAAAGAAAAACGCTCAACTCAGGGATTGGAGCCCTAATGTCGGCTAAAGAAAACTGCTCAACTCAGGGATTGGAGCCCTAATGTCGGCTAAAGAAAACTGCTCAACTCAGGGATTGGGGCCCTAATGTCGGCTAAAAGAAAATCGCTCAACTCAGGGATTGGAGCCCTAATGTCGGCTAAAGGAAAACCGCTCAACTCAGGGATTGGAGCCCTAATGTCGGCTAGAGGAAAATTTGCTCAACTCAGGGATTGGAGCCCTAATGTCGGCTAAAAAAAAATCGCTCAACTCAGGGATTGGAGCCCTAATGTCGGCTAAAAGAAAAAACGCTCAACTCAGGGATTGGAGCCCTAATGTCGGCTAAATAAAACTGCTCAACTCAGGGATTGGAGACCTAATGTCAGCTAAAGAAAACTGCTCAACTCAGGGATTAGAGCCCTAATGTCGGCTAAAAGAAAATCGCTCAACTTAGAGATTGGAGCCCTAATGTCGGCTAAAGGAAAATCGCTCAACTCAGTGATTGGAGCCCTAATGTCGGCTAAAGGAAAATTCGCTCAACTCAGGGATTGGAGCCCTAATGTCAGCCAAAAGAAAATCTCTCAACTCAGGGAATGGAGCCCTAATGTCGGCTAAAAGAAAAATCGCTCAACTCAGGGATTGGAGCCCTAATGTCGGCTAAAAGAGAATCGCTCAACTCAGGGATTGGAGCCCTAATGTCGGTTAACAGAAAAATCGCTCAACTCAGGGATTGAAGCCCTAATGTCGGCTAAAAGAAAATCGCTCAACTCAGGGATTGGAGCCCTAATGTCGGCTAAATGAAAATCGCTCAACTCAGGGATTGGAGCCCTAATGTCGGCTAACAGGAAATTGCTAAACTCAGGGATTGGAGCCATAATGTCGGCTAAAAGAAAATCGCTCAACTCAGGGATTGGAGCCCTAATGTCTGCTAAAGAAAATCGCTCAACTCAGGGATTGAAGCCCTAATGTCGGCTAATAGAAAAAACGCTCAACTCAGGGATTGGAGCCCTAATGTCGGCTAAAGAAAAATGCTCAACTCAGGGATTGGAGCCCTAATGTCGGCTAAAGAAAACTGCTCAACTCAGGGATTGGAGCCCTAATGTCGGCTAAAAGAAAATCCCTCAACTCAGGGATTGGAGCCCTAATGTCGGCTAAAGGAAAATCGCTCAACTCAGGGATTAGAGCCCTAATGTCGGCTAAAGGAAAATTCGCTCAACTCAGGGATTGGAGCCCTAATGTCGGCTAAAAGAAAATCGCTCAACTCAGGGATTGGAGCCCTAATGTCGGCTAAAAGAAAAATCGCTCAACTCAGGGATTGGAGCCCTAATGTCGGCTAAAAGAAAATCGCTCCACTCAGGGATTGGAGCCCTAATGTCGGCTAAAATAAAATCGCTCAACTCAGGGATTGGAGCCATAATGTCGGCTAAAAGAAAAATCGATCAACTAAGGGATTGGAGCCCTAATGTCGGCTAACAGGAAATTGCTCAACTCAGGGATTGGAGCCCTAATGTCGGCTAAAAGAAAATCGCTCAACTCAAGGATTGGAGCCCTAATGTCGGCTCAAAGAAAATCGCTCAACTCATGGATTAGAGCCCTAATGTCGGCTAACAGGAAATTGCTCAACTCAGGGATTGGAGCCCTAATGTCGGCTAATGAAAATCACTCAACTTAGGGATTGGAGACCTAATATCGGCTAAAAGAAAATCGCTCAACTCAGGGATTGGAGCCCTAATGTCGGCTAAAAGAAAAATCGCTCAACTCAGAGATTGGAGCCCTAATGTCGGCTAAAAGAAAAATTGCTCAACTCAGGGATTGGAGCCCTAATGTCGGCTAACAGGAAATTGCTCAACTCAGGGATTGGTGCCCTAATGTCGGCTAAAGGAAAATTCCCTCAACTCAGGGCTTGGAGCCTTAATGTCGGCTAAAGGAACATCGCTCAACTCAGAGATTAGAGCCCTAATGTCAGCTAAAAGAAAATCGCTCAACTCAGGGATTGGAGCCCTAATGTCGACTAAAAGAAAAAACTCTCAACTCAGGGATTGGATCCCTAATGTCGGCTAAAGAAAACTACTCAACTCAGGGATTGGAGCCCTAATGTCGGCTAAAGAAAACTGTTCAACTCAGGGATTAGATCCCTAATGTCGGCTAAAAGAAAATCGCTCAACTTAGGGATTGGAGCCCTAATGTCGGCTAAAGGAAAATCGCTCAACTCAGGGATTGAAGCCCTAATGTCGGCTAAAGAAAATTCTTTCAACTCAGGGATTGGAGCCCTAATGTCAGCTATAACAAAATTGCTCAACTCAGGGATTGGAGCCCTAATGTCGGCTAAAAGAAAAATTGCTCAACTCAGGGATTGGAGCCCTAATGTCGGCTAAAAGAGAATCGCTCAACTCAGGGATTGGAGCCCTTATGTCGGCTAAAAGAAAAATCGCTCAACTCAGGGATTGGAGCCCTAATGTCGGCTAACAGGAATTTGCTCAACTCAGGGATTGGAGCCCTAATGTCGGCTAAAAGAAAATTGATCAACTCAGGGATTGGAGCCCTAATGTCGGCTAAAAGAAAATCGTTCAACTCAGGGATTGGAGCCCTAATGTCAGCTAACAGGAAATTGCTCAACTCAGGGATTGGAGCCCTAATGTCGGCTAAAAGAAAATCAATCAACTCAGGGATTGGAGCCCAAATGTCGGCTAAAGAAAATCGCTCAACTCAGGGATTGAAGCCCTAATGTCGGCTAAAAGAAAAAACGCTCAACTCAGGGATTGGAGCCCTAATGTCGGCTAAAGAAAACTGCTCAACTCAGGGATTGGAGCCCTAATGTCGGCTAAAAGAAAATTGCTCAACTCAGGGATTGGAGCCCTAATGTCGGCTAAAGAAAAATTGTTCAACTCAGGGATTGGAGCACTAATGTTGGCTAAAGGAAAATTCGCTCAACTCAGGTATTGGAGCCCTAATGTCAGCTAAAAGAAAATCGCTCAACTCAGGGATTGGAGCCCTAATGTCGGCTAAAAAAAATCACTCAACTCAAGGATTGAAGCCCTAATGTCGGCTAACAGGAAATTGCTCAACTCAGGGATTGGAGCCCTAATGTCGGCTAAAAGAAAATCGCTCAACTCAGGGATTGGAGCCCTAATGTCGGCTAAAGAAAATCGCTCAACTCAGGGATTGGAGCCCTAATGTCGGCTAAAAGAAAATCGCTCAACTCAGGGATTGGAGCCCTAATGTCGGCTAAAAGAAAAATCGCTCAACTCAGAGATTGGAGCCCTAATGTCGGCTAAAAGAAAAATTGATCAACTCAGGGATTGGAGCCCAAATGTCGGCTAACAGGAAATTGCTCAACTCAGGGATTGGAGCCCTAATGTCGGTTAAAGGAAAATTCGCTCAACTTAGGGATTGGAGCCCTAATGTCGGCTAAAGGAAAATCGCTCAACTCAGGGATTGGAACCCTAATGTCTGCTAAAGAAAACTCGCTCAACTCAAGGATTGGAGCCCTAATGTCGGCTAAAAGAAAAAACACTCAACTCAGGGATTGGAGCCCTAATGTCGGCTAAAGAAAACTGCTCAACTCAGGGATTGGAGCCCTAATGTCGGCTAAAGAAAATTGCTCAACTCATGGATTGGAGCCCTAATGTCGGCTAAAAGAAAATCACTCAACTCAGGGATTGGATCCCTAATGTCTGCTAAAGAAAACTCGCTCAACTCAGGGATTGGAGCCCTAATGTCGGCTAAAAGAAAAAACTCTCAACTCAGGGATTGGAGCCCTAATGTCGGCTAAAGAAAACTGCTTAACTCAGGGATTAGAGCCCTAATGTCGGCTAAAGAAAACTACTCAACTCAGGGATTGGAGCCCTAATGTCGGCTAAAAGAAAATCGCTCAACTCAGGGATTGGAGCCCAAATGTCGGCTAAAGGAAAATCGCTCAACTCAGGGATTGGAGCCCTAATGTCGGCTAAAGGAAAATTCGCTCAACTCAGGGATTGGAGCCCTAATGTCAGCTAAAAGAAAATTGCTCAACTCAGGGATTGGAGCCCTAATGTCGGCTAACAGGAATTTGCTCAACTCAGGGATTGGAGCCCTAATGTCGGCTAAAAGAATATTGCTCAACTCAGGGATTGGAGCTCTAATGTCGGCTAAAAGAAAATCGCTCAACTCAGGGATTGGAGCCCTAATGTCAGCTAACAGGAAATTGCTCAACTCAGAGATTGGAGCCCTAATGTCGGCTAAAAGAAAATCAATCAACTCAGGGATTGGAGCCCTAATGTCGGCTAAAGAAAATCGCTCAACTCAGGGATTGAAGCCCTAATGTCGGCTAAAAGAAAAAATGATCAACTAAGGGATTGGAGCCCTAATATCGGCTAAAGAAAACTGCTCAACTCAGGGATTGGAGCCCTAATGTTGGCTAAAGAAAACTGCTCAACTCAGGGATTGGAGCCCTAATGTCGGCTAAAAGAAAATTGTTCAACTCAGGGATTGGAGCCCTAATGTCGGCTAAAGAAAAATTGTTCAACTCAGGGATTGGAGAACTAATGTTGGCTAAAGGAAAATTCGCTCAACTCAGGGATTGGAGCCCTAATGTCAGCTAAAAGAAAATCGCTCAGCTCAGGGATTGGAGCCCTAATGTCGGCTAAAAAAAATCACTCAACTCAAGGATTGAAGCCCTAATGTCGGCTAACAGGAAATTGCTCAACTCAGGGATTGGAGCCCTAATGTCGGCTAAAAGAAAATCGCTCAACTCAGGGATTGGAGCCCTAATGTCGGCTAAAGAAAATCGCTCAACTCGGGGATTGGAACCCTAATGTCGGCTAAAAGAAAATCGCTCAACTCAGGGATTGGAGCCCTAATGTAGGCTAAAAGAAAAATCGCTCAACTCAGAGATTGGAGCCCTAATGTCGGCTAAAAGAAAAATTGTTCAACTCAGGGATTGGAGCCCAAATGTCGGCTACCAGGAAATTGCTCAACTCAGGGATTGGAGCCCTAATGTCGGTTAAAGGAAAATTCGCTCAACTTAGGGATTGGAGCCCTAATGTCGGCTAAAGGAAAATCGCTCAACTCAGGGATTGGAACCCTAATGTCTGCTAAAGAAAACTCGCTCAACTCAAGGATTGGAGCCCTAATGTCGGCTAAAAGAAAAAACACTCAACTCAGGGATTGGAGCCCTAATGTCGGCTAAAGAAAATTGCTCAACTCAGGGATTGGAGCCCTAATGTCGGCTAAAGAAAACTGCTCAACTCATGGATTGGAGCCCTAATGTAGGCTAAAGGAAAATCGCTCAACTCAGGGATTGGATCCCTAATGTCTGCTAAAGAAAACTCGCTCGACCCAGGGATTGGAGCCCTAATGTCGGCTAAAAGAAAAAACTCTCAACTCAGGGATTGGAGCCCTAATGTCGGTTAAAGAAAACTGCTCAACTCAGGGATTAGAGCCCTAATGTCGGCTAAAGAAAACTACTCAACTCAAGGATTGGAGCCCTAATGTCGGCTAAAAGAAAATCGCTCAACTCAGGGATTGGAGCCCAAATGTCGGCTAAAGGAAAATCGCTCAACTCAGGGAATGGAGCCCTAATGTCGGCTAAAGGAAAATTCGCTCAACTCAGGGATTGGAGCCCTAATGTCAGCTAAAAGAAAATCGCTCAACTCAGGGATTGGAGCCCTAATGTCGGCTAACAGGAATTTGCTCAACTCAGGGATTGGAGCCCTAATGTCGGCTAAAAGAAAATTGCTCAACTCAGGGATTGGAGCCCTAATGTCGGCTAAAAGAAAATCGCTCAACTCAGGGATTGAAGCCCTAATATCAGCTAACAGGAAATTGCTCAACTCAGAGATTGGAGCCCTAATGTCGGCTAAAAGAAAATCAATCATCTCAGGGATTGGAGCCCTAATGTCGGCTAAAGAAAATCGCTCAACTCAGGGATTGAAGCCCTAATGTCGGCTAAAAGAAAAAACGCTCAACTCAGGGATTGGAGCCCTAATGTCAGCTAAAGAAAACTGCTCAACTCAGGGTTTGGAGCCCTAATGTCGGCTAAAGAAAACTGCTCAACTCAGGGATTGGAGCCCTAATGTCGGCTAAAAGAAAATTGCTCAACTCAGGGATTGGAGCCCTAATGTCGGCTAAAGAAAAATTGTTCAACTCAGGGATTGGAGCACTAATGTTGGCTAAAGGAAAATTCGCTCAACTCAGGGATTGGAGCCCTAATGTCAGCTAAAAGAAAATCGCTCAACTCAGGGATTGGAGCCCTAATGTCGGCTAAAAAAAATCACTCAACTCAAGGATTGAAGCCCTAATGTCGGCTAACAGGAAATTGCTCAACTCAGGGATTGGAGCCCTAATGTCGGCTAAAAGAAAATCGCTCAACTCAGGGATTGGAGCCCTAATGTCGGCTAAAGAAAATCGCTCAACTTAGGGATTGGAGCCCTAATGTCGGCTAAAAGAAAATCGCTCAACTCAGGGATTGGAGCCCTAATGTCGGCTAAAAGAAAAATCGCTCAACTCAGAGATTGGAGCCCTAATGTCGGCATAAAGAAAAATTGTTCAACTCAGGGATTGGAGCCCAAATGTCGGCTAACAGGAAATTGCTCAACTCAGGGATTGGATCCCTAATGTCGGTTAAAGGAAAATTCGCTCAACTCAGGGATTGGAGCCCTAATGTCGGCTAAAGAAAACTGCTCAACTCATGGATTGGAGCTCTAATGTCGGCTAAAGGAAAATCGCTCAACTCAGGGATTGGATCCCTAATGTCTGCTAAAGAAAACTCGCTCGACCCAGGGATTGGAGCCCTAATGTCGGCTAAAAGAAAAAACTCTCAACTCAGGGATTGGAGCCCTAATGTCGGCTAAAGAAAACTGCTCAACTCAGGGATTAGAGCCCTAATGTCGGCTAAAGAAAACTACTCAACTCAGGGATTGGAGCCCTAATGTCGGCTAAAAGAAAATCTCTCAACTCAGGGATTGGAGCCCAAATGTCGGCTAAAGGAAAATCGCTCAACTCAGGGAATGGAGCCCTAATGTCGGCTAAAGGAAAATTCGCTCAACTTAGGGATTGGAGCCCTAATGTCAGCTAAAAGAAAATCGCTCAACTCAGGGATTGGAGCCCTAATGTCGGCTAATAGGAATTTGCTCAACTCAGGGATTGGAGCCCTAATGTCGGCTAAAAGAAAATTGCTCAACTCAGGGATTGGAGCCCTAATGTCGGCTAAAAGAAAATCGCTCAACTCAGGGATTGGAGCCCTAATGTCAGCTAACAGGAAACTGCTCAACTCAGAGATTGGAGCCCTAATGTCGGCTAAAAGAAAATCAATCATCTCAGGGATTGGAGCCCTAATGTCGGCTAAAGAAAATCGCTCAACTCAGGGATTGAAGCCCTAATGTCGGCTAAAAGAAAAAACGCTCAACTCAGGGATTGGAGCCCTAATGTCGGCTAAAGAAAACTGCTCAACTCAGGGATTGGAGCCCTAATGTCGGCTAAAGAAAACTGCTCAACTCAGGGATTGGAGCCCTAATGTCGGCTAAAAGAAAATTGCTCAACTCAGGGATTGGAGCCCTAATGTCGGCTAAAGAAAAATTGTTCAACTCAGGGATTGGAGCACTAATGTTGGCTAAAGGAAAATTCGCTCAACTCAGGGATTGGAGCCCTAATGTCAGCTAAAAGAAAATCGCTCAACTCAGGGATTGGAGCCCTAATGTCGGCTAAAAAAATCACTCAACTCAAGGATTGAAGCCCTAATGTCGGCTAACAGGAAATTGCTCAACTCAGGGATTGGAGCCCTAATGTCGGCTAAAAGAAAATCGCTCAACTCAGGGATTGGAGCCCTAATGTCGGCTAAAGAAAATCGCTCAACTTAGGGATTGGAGCCCTAATGTCGGCTAAAAGAAAATCGCTCAACTCAGGGATTGGAGCCCTAATGTCGGCTAAAAGAAAAATCGCTCAACTCAGAGATTGGAGCCCTAATGTCGGCTTAAAGAAAAATTGTTCAACTCAGGGATTGGAGCCCAAATGTCGGCTAACAGGAAATTGCTCAACTCAGGGATTGGAGCCCTAATGTCGGTTAAAGGAAAATTCGCTCAACTTAGGGATTGGAGCCCTAATGTCGGCTAAAGGAAAATCGCTCAACTCAGGGATTGGAACCCTTATGTCTGCTAAAGAAAACTCGCTCAACTCAAGGATTGGAGCCCTAATGTCGGCTAAAAGAAAAAACTCTCAACTCAGAGATTGGAGCCCTAATGTCGGCTAAAGAAAACTGCTCAACTCAGGGATTGGAGCCCTAATGTCGGCTAAAGAAAACTGCTCAACTCATGGATTGGAGCCCTAATGTCGGCTAAAGGAAAATCGCTCAACTCAGGGATTGGATCCCTAATGTCTGCTAAAGAAAACTCACTCAACCCAGGGATTGGAGCCCTAATGTCGGCTAAAAGAAAAAACTCTCAACTCAGGGATTGGAGCCCTAATGTCGGCTAAAGAAAACTGCTCAACTCCGGGATTAGAGCCCTAATGTCGGCTAAAGAAAACTACTCAACTCAGGGATTGGAGCCCTAATGTCGGCTAAAAGAAAATCGCTCAACTCAGGGATTGGAGCCCAAATGTCGGCTAAAGGAAAATCGCTCAACTCAGGGAATGGAGCCCTAATGTCGGCTAAAGGAAAATTCGCTCAACTCAGGGATTGGAGCCCTAATGTCAGCTAAAAGAAAATCGCTCAACTCAGGGATTGGAGCCCTAATGTCGGCTAAAAAAATCACTCAACTCAAGGATTGAAGCTCTAATGTCGGCTAACAGGAAATTGCTCAACTCAGGGATTGGAGCCCAAATGTCGGCTAAAGAAAATCGCTCAACTCAGGGATTGAAGCCCTAATGTCGGCTAAAAGAAAAAACGCTCAACTCAGGGATTGGAGCCCTAATGTCGGCTAAAGAAAACTGCTCAACTCAGGGATTGGAGCCCTAATGTCGGCTAAAGAAAACTGCTCAACTCAGGGATTGGAGCCCTAATGTCGGCTAAAAGAAAATTGCTCAACTCAGGGATTGGAGCCCTAATGTCGGCTAAAGAAAAATTGTTCAACTCAGGGATTGGAGCACTAATGTTGGCTAAAGGAAAATTCGCTCAACTCAGGGATTGGAGCCCTAATGTCAGCTAAAAGAAAATCGCTCAACTCAGGGATTGGAGCCCTAATGTCGGCTAAAAAAATCTCTCAACTCAAGGGATTGGAGCCCTAATGTCGGCTAACAGGAAATTGCTCAACTCAGGGATTGGAGCCCTAATGTCGGCTAAAAGAAAATCGCTCAACTCAGGGATTGGAGCCCTAATGTCGGCTAAAGAAAATCGCTCAACTCAGGGATTGGAGCCCTAATGTCGGCTAAAAGAAAATCGCTCAACTCAGGGATTGGAGCCCTAATGTCGGCTAAAAGAAAAATCGCTCAACTCAGAGATTGGAGCCCTAATGTCGGCTAAAAGAAAAATTGTTCAACTCAGGGATTGGAGCCCAAATGTCGGCTAACAGGAAATTGCTCAACTCAGGGATTGGAGCCCTAATGTCGGTTAAAGGAAAATTCGCTCAACTTAGGGATTGGAGCCCTAATGTCGGCTAAAGGAAAATCGCTCAACTCAGGGATTGGAACCCTAATGTCTGCTAAAGAAAACTTGCTCAACTCAAGGATTGGAGCCCTAATGTCGGCTAAAAGAAAAAACTCTCAACTCAGGGATTGGAGCCCTAATGTCGGCTAAAGAAAACTGCTCAACTCAGGGATTGGAGCCCTAATGTCGGCTAAAGAAAACTGCTCAACTCATGGATTGGAGCCCTAATGTCGGCTAAAGGAAAAAATCACTCAACTCAGGGATTGGATCCCTAATGTCTGCTAAAGAAAACTCGCTCAACTCAGGGATTGGAGCCCTAATGTCGGCTAAAAGAAAAAACACTCAACTCAGGGATTGGAGCCCTAATGTCGGTTAAAGAAAACTGCTCAACTCAGGGATTAGAGCCCTAATGTCGGCTAAAGCAAACTACTCAACTCAGGGATTGGAGCCCTAATATCGGCTAAAAGAAAATCGCTCAACTCAGGGATTGGAGCCCAAATGTCGGCTAAAGGAAAATCGCTCAACTCAGGGATTGGAGCCCTAATGTCGGCTAAAGGAAAATTCGCTCAACTCAGGGATTGGAGCCCTAATGTCAGCTAAAAGAAAATCGCTCAACTCAGGGATTGGAGCCCTAATGTCGGCTAACAGGAATTTGCTCAACTCAGGGATTGGAGCCCTAATGTCGGCTAAAAGAAAATTGCTCAACACAGGGATTGGAGCCCTAATGTCGGCTAAAAGAAAATCGCTCAACTCAGGGATTGGAGCCTTAATGTCAGCTAACAGGAAATTTCTCAACTCAGGGATTGGAGCCCTAATGTCGGCAAAAAGAAAATCAATCAACTCAGGGATTGGAGCCCTAATGTCGGCTAAAGAAAATCGCTCAACTCAGGGATTGAAGCCCTAATGTCGGCTAAAACAAAAAACGCTCAACTCAGGGATTGGAGCCCTAATGTCGGCTAAAGAAAACTGCTCAACTCAGGGATTGGAGCCCTAATGTCGGCTAAAGAAAACTGCTCAACTCAGGGATTGGAGCCCTAATGTCGGCTAAAAGAAAATTGCTCAACTTAGGGATTGGAGCCCTAATGTCGGCTAAAGAAAAATTGTTCAACTCAGGGATTGGAGCACTAATGTTGGCTAAAGGAAAATTCGCTCAACTCAGGGATTGGAGCCCTAATGTCAGCTAAAAGAAAATCGCTCAACTCAGGGATTGGAGCCCTAATGTCGGCTAAAAAAAATCACTCAACTCAAGGATTGAAGCCCTAATGTCGGCTAACAGGAAATTGCTCAACTCAGGGATTGGAGCCCTAATGTCGGCTAAAAGAAAATCGCTCAACTCAGGGATTGGAGCCCTAATGTCGGCTAAAGAAAATCGCTCAACTCAGGGATTGGAGCCCTAATGTCGGCTAAAAGAAAATCGCTCAACTCAGGGATTGGAGCCCTAATGTCGGCTAAAAGAAAAATCGCTCAACTCAGAGATTGGAGCCCTAATGTCGGCTAAAATAAAAATTGTTCAACTCAGGGATTGGAGCCCAAATGTCGGCTAACAGGAAATTGCTCAACTCAGGGATTGGAGCCCTAATGTTGGTTAAAGGAAAATTCGCTCAACTTAGGGATTGGAGCCCTAATGTCGGCTAAAGGAAAATCGCTCAACTCAGGGATTGGAACCCTAATGTATGCTAAAGAAAACTCGCTCAACTCAAGGATTGGAGCCCTAATGTCGGCTAAAAGAAAAAACTCTCAACTCAGGGATTGGAGCCCTAATGTCGGCTAAAGAAAACTGCTCAACTAAGGGATTGGAGTCCTAATGTCGGCTAAAGAAAACTGCTCAACTCATGGATTGGAGCCCTAATGTCGGCTAAAGGAAAATCGCTCAACTCAGGGATTGGATCCCTAATGTCTGCTAAAGAAAACTCGCTCAACCCAGGGATTGGAGCCCTAATGTCGGCTAAAAGAAAAAACTCTCAGCTCAGGGATTGGAGCCCTAATGTCGGCTAAAGAAAACTGCTCAACTCAGGGATTAGAGCCCTAATGTCGGCTAAAGAAAACTACTCAACTCAGGGATTGGAGCCCTAATGTCGGCTAAAAGAAAATCGCTCAACTCAGGGATTGGAGCCCAAATGTCGGCTAAAGGAAAATCGCTCAACTCAGGGATTGGAGCCCTAATGTCGGCTAAAGGAAAATTCGCTCAACTCAGGGATTGGAGCCCTAATGTCAGCTAAAAGAAAATCGCTCAACTCAGGGATTGGAGCCCTAATGTCGTCTAAAAAAAATCACTCAACTCAAGGATTGAAGCTCTAATGTCGGCTAACAGGAAATTGCTCAACTCAGGGATTGGAGCCCTAATGTCGGCTAAAAGAAAATCGCTCAACTCAGGGATTAGAGCCCTAATGTCGGCTAAAGAAAATCGCTCAACTCAGGGATTGGAGCCCTAATGTCGGCTAAAAGAAAAATCGCTCAACTCAGAGATTGGAGCCCTAATGTCGGCTAAAAGAAAAATTGTTCAACTCAGGGATTGGAGCCGAAATGTCGGCTAACAGGAAATTGCTCAACTCAGGGATTGGAGCTCTAATGTCGGCTAAAGGAAAATTCGCTCAACTCAGGGATTAGAGCCCTAATGTCTGCTAAAGGAAAATCCCTCAACTCAGGGATTGGAGCCCTAATGTCTGCTAAAGAAAACTGCTCAACTCATGGATTGGAGCCCTAATGTCGGCTAAAGGAAAATCGCTCAACTCAGGGATTGGATCCCTAATGTCTGCTAAAGAAAACTCGCTCAACTCAGGGATTGGAGCCCTAATGTCGGCTAAAAGAAAAAACTCTCAACTCTGGGATTGGAGCCCTAATGTCGGCTAAAGAAAACTGCTCAACTCAGGGATTAGAGCCCTAATGTCGGCTAAAGAAAACTACTCAACTCAGGGATTGGAGCCCTAATGTCGGCTAAAAGAAAATCGCTCAACTCAGGGATTGGAGCCCAAATGTCGGCTAAAGGAAAATCGCTCAACTCAGGGATTGGAGCCCTAATGTCGGCTAAAGGAAAATTCGCTCAACTCAGGGATTGGAGCCCTAATGTCAGCTAAAAGAAAATCGCTCAACTCAGGGATTGGAGCCCTAATGTCGGCTAACAGGAATTTGCTCAACTCAGGGATCTGAGCCCTAATGTCGGCTAAAAGAAAATCGCTCAACTCAGGGAATGGAGCCCTAATGTCGGCTAAAAGAAAAATTGCTCAACTCAGGGATTGGAGCCCTAATGTCGGCTAAAAGAGAATCGCTCAACTCAGGGATTGGAGCCCTAATGTCGGCTAACAGAAAAATCGCTCAACTCAGGGATTGGAGCCCTAATGTCGGCTAAAAGAAAATCGCTCAACTCAGGGATTGGAACCCTAATGTCGGCTAAAATAAAATCGCTCAACTCATGGATTGGAGCCCTAATGTCGGCTAACAGGAAATTGCGCAACTCAGGGTTTGGAGCCCTAATGGCGGCTAAAGAAAACTACTCAACTCAGGGATTGGAGCCCTAATGTCAGCTAAAGAAAACTGCTCAACCCAGGGATTAGAGCCCTAATGTCGGCTAAAAGAAAATCTCTCAACTTAGGGATTGAAGCCCTAATGTCGGATAAAGGAAAATCGCTCAACTCAGGGATTGGAGCCCTAATGTCGGCTAAAGGAAAATTCGCTCAACTCAGGGATTGGAGCCCTAATGTCGGCTAAAAGAAAAATTGCTCAACTCAGGGATTGGAGCCCTAATGTCGGCTAAAAGAGAATCGCTCAACTCAGGGATTGGAGCCCTAATGTCGGCTAACAGAAAAATCGCTCAACTCAGGGATTGGAGCCCTAATGTCTGCTAAAAGAAAATCGCTCAACTCAGGGATTGGAGCCCTAATGTCGGCTAAAAGAAAATTGCTCAACTCAGGGATTGGAGCCCTAATGTCAGCTAACAGGAAATTGCTCAACTCAGGGATTGGAGCCCTAATGTCGGCTAAAAGAAAATCAATCAACTCAGGGATTGGAGCCCTAATGTCGGCTAAAGAAAATCGCTCAACTCAGGGATTGAAGCCCTAATGTCGGCTAAAAGAAAAAACGCTCAACTCAGGGATTGGAGCCCTAATGTCGGCTAAAGAAAACTGCTCAACTCAGGGATTGGAGCCCTAATGTCGGCTAAAGAAAACTGCTCAACTCAGGGATTGGAGCCCTAATGTCGGCTAAAATAAAATCGCTCAACTCAAGGATTGGAGCCCTAATGTCGGCTAAAAGAAAATCGCTCAACTCAAGGATTGGAGCTCTAATGTCAGCTAAAAGAAAATTGCTCAACTCAGGGATTGGCGCCCTAATGTCGGCTAAAATAAAATGGCTCAACTTAAGGATTGGAGCCCTAATGTCGGCTAACAGGAAATTGCTCAACTCAGGGTTTGGAGCCCTAATGTCGGCTAAAGAAAACTGCTCAACTCAGGGATTGGAGCCCTAATGTCAGCTAAAGAAAACTGCTCAACTCAGGGATTAGAGCCCTAATGTCGGCTAAAAGAAAATCTCTCAACTTAGGGATTGGAGCCCTAATGTCGGCTAAAGGAAAATCGCTCAACTCAGGGATTGGAGCCCTAATGTCGGCTAAAGGAAAATTCGCTCAACTCAGGGATTGGAGCCCTAATGTCGGCTAAAAGAAAATCGCTCAACTCAGGGAATGGAGCCCTAATGTCGGCTAAAAGAAAAATCGCTCAACTCAGGGATTGGAGCCCTAATGTCGGCTAAAAGAGAATCGCTCAACTCAGCGATTGGAGCCCTAATGTCGGCTAACAGAAAAATCGCTCAACTCAGGGATTGGAGCCCTAATGTCGGCTAAAAGAAAATCGCTCAACTCAGGGATTGCAACCCTTATGTCGGCTAAAAGAAAATCGCTCAACTCAGGGATTGGAGTCCTAATGTCGGCTAACAGGAAATTGCTCAACTCAGGGATTGGAGCCCTAATGTCGGCTAAAAGAAAATCGCTCAACTCAGGTATTGGAGCCCTAATGTCGGCTAAAGAAAATCGCTCAACTCAGGGATTGAAGCCCTAATGTCGGCTAACAGAAAAAACGCTCAACTCAGGGATTGGAGCCCTAATGTCGGCTAAAGAAAACTGCTCAATTCAGGGTTTGGAGCCCTAATGTCGGCTAAAGAAAACTGCTCAACTCAGGGATTGGAGCCCTAATGTCGGCTTAAAAAATCGCTCAACTCAGGGATTGGAGCCCTAATGTCGGCTAAAGGAAAATCGCTCAACTCAGGGATTGGAGCCCTAATGTCAGCTAAAGGAAAATTCGCTCAACTCAGGGATTGGAGCCCTAATGTTGGCTAAAAGAAAATCGCTCAACTCAGGGATTGGAGCCCTAATGTCGGCTAAAAGAAAAATCGCTCAACTCAGGGATTGGAGCCCTAATGTCGGCTAATAAAAATCACTCAACTCAGGGATTGAAGCCCTAATGTCTTCTAAAAGAAAATCGCTCAACTCAGGAATTGGAGCCCTAATGTCGGCTAAAAGAAAAATCGCTCAACTCAGAGATTGGAGCCCTAATGTCAGCTAAAAGAAAAATTGCTCAACTCAGGGATTGGAGCCTTAATATCGGCTAACAGGAAATTGGTCAACTCAGGGATTGGTGCCCTAATGTCGGCTAAAGGAAAATTCGCTCATCTCAGGGATTGGAGCCTTAATGTCGGCTAAAGGAAAATCGCTCAACTCAGGGATTGGAGCCCTAATGCCAGCTAAAAGAAAATCGCTCAACTCAGGGATTGGAGCCCTAATGTCGGCTAAAAGAAAAAACTCTCAACTCAGGAATTGGAGCCCTAATGTCGGCTAAAAAAAAATCGCTCAACTCAGGGAATGGAGACCTAATGTCGGCTAACAGGAAATTGCTCAACTCAGGGATTGGATCCCTAATGTCGGCTAAAAGAAAATCGCTCAACTCAGGGATTGGAGCCCTAATGTCGGCCAAAAGAAAATCGCTCAACTCAGGGATTAGAGCCCTAATGTCGGCTAACAGGAAATTGCTCAACTCAGGGATTGGAGCCCTAATGTCGGCTAAAAGAAAAATCGCTCAACTCAGAGATTGGAGCCCTAATGTCGGCTAAAAGAAAAATTGCTCAACTCAGGGATTGGAGACCTAATGTCGGCTAACAGGAAATTGCTCAACTCAGGGATTGGTGCCCTATTGTCGGCTAATGAAAATCACTCAACTCAGGGATTGGAGCCCTAATGTCGGCTAAAGAAAACTGCTCAACTCAGAGATTGGAGCCCTAATGTCGGCTAAAGAAAACTGTTCAACTCAGGGATTGGAGCCCTAATGTCGGATAACAGGAAATTGCTCAACTCAGGGATTGGAGCCCTAATGTCGGCTAAAGAAAACTGCTCAACTCAGGGATTGGAGCCCTAATGTCAGCTAAAGAAAACTGCTCAACTCAGGGATTAGAGCCCTAATGTCGGCTAAAAGAAAATCGCTCAACTTAGGGATTGGAGACCTAATGTCGGCTAAAGGAAAAATCGCTCAACTCAGGGATTGGAGCCCTAATGTCGTCTAAAGGAAAATTCGCTCAACTCAGGGATTGGAGCCCTAATGTCGGCTAAAAGAAAATCGCTCAACTTAGGGAATGGAGCCCTAATGTTGGCTAAAAGAAAATCGCTCAACTCAGGGATTGGAGCCCTAATGTCGGCTAAAAGAAAAATCGCTCAACTCAGAGATTGGAGCCCTAATGTCGGCTAAAAGAAAAATTGCTCAACTCAGGGATTGGAGACCTAATGTCGGCTAACAGGAAATTGCTCAACTCAGGGATTGGTGCCCTATTGTCGGCTAATGAAAATCACTCAACTCAGGGATTGGAGCCCTAATGTCGGCTAAAGAAAACTGCTCAACTCAGAGATTGGAGCCCTAATGTCGGCTAAAGAAAATTGCTCAACTCAGAGATTGGAGCCCTAATGTCGGCTAAAGAAAACTGTTCAATTCAGGGATTGGAGCCCTAATGTCGGATAACAGGAAATTGCTCAACTCAGGGATTGGAGCCCTAATGTCGGCTAAAGAAAACTGCTCAACTCAGGGATTGGAGCCCTAATGTCAGCTAAAGAAAACTGCTCAACTCAGGGATTAGAGCCCTAATGTCGGCTAAAAGAAAATCGCTCAACTTAGGGATTGGAGACCTAATGTCGGCTAAAGGAAAATCGCTCAACTCAGGGATTGGAGCCCTAATGTCGGCTAAAAGAAAATCGCTCAACTCAGGGATTGGAGCCCTAATGTCGGCTAAAAGAAAAATCGCTCAACTTAGGGATTGGAGCCCTAATGTTGGCTAAAAGAAAATCGCTCAACTCAGGGATTGGAGCCCTAATGTCGGCTAAAAGAAAAATCGCTCAACTCAGAGATTGGAGCCCTAATGTCGGCTAAAAGAAAAATTGCTCAACTCAGGGATTGGAGACCTAATGTCGGCTAACAGGAAATTGCTCAACTCAGGGATTGGTGCCCTATTGTCGGCTAATGAAAATCACTCAACTCAGGGATTGGAGCCCTAATGTCGGCTAAAGAAAACTGCTCAACTCAGAGATTGGAGCCCTAATGTCGGCTAAAGAAAACTGTTCAACTCAGGGATTGGAGCCCTAATGTCGGATAACAGGAAATTGCTCAACTCAGGGATTGGAGCCCTAATGTCGGCTAAAGAAAACTGCTCAACTCAGGGATTGGAGCCCTAATGTCAGCTAAAGAAAACTGCTCAACTCAGGGATTAGAGCCCTAATGTCGGCTAAAAGAAAATCGCTCAACTTAGGGATTGGAGACCTAATGTCGGCTAAAGGAAAATCGCTCAACTCAGGGATTGGAGCCCTAATGTCGTCTAAAGGAAAATTCGCTCAACTCAGGGATTGGAGCCCTAATGTCGGCTAAAAGAAAATCGCTCAACTTAGGGAATGGAGCCCTAATGTCGGCTAAAAGAAAAATTGTTCAACTCAGGGATTGGAGCCCTAATGTCGGCTAAAAGAGAATCGCTCAACTCAGGGATTGGAGCCCTAATGTCGGCCAAAAGAAAATCGCTCAACTCAGGGATTGGAGCCCTAATGTCGGCTAACAGGAAATTGCTCAACTCAGGGATTGGAGCCCTAATGTCGGCTAAAAGAAAATCGCTCAACTCAGGGATTGGAGCCCTAATGTCGGCTAAAGAAAATCGCTCAACTCAGAGATTGAAGCCCTAATGTCGGCTAACAGAAAAAACGCTCAACTCAGGGATAGGAGCCCTAATGTCGGCTAAAGAAAACTCCTCAACTCAGGGATTGGAGCCCTAATGTAGGCTAAAGAAAACTGCTCAACTCAGGGATTGGAGCCCTAATGTCGGCTAAAAGAAAATCGCTCAACTCAGGGATTGGAGCCCTAATGTCGGCTAAAGGAAAATCGCTCAACTCAGGGATTGCAGCCCTAATGTCGGCTAAAGGAAAATTCGCTCAACTCAGGGATTGGAGCCCTAATGTCGGCTAAAAGAAAATCGCTCAACTCAGGGATTGGAGCCCTAATGTCGGCTAAAAGAAAAATCGCTCAACTCAGGGATTGGAGCCCTAATGTCGGCTAAAAGAAAATCGCTCCACTCAGGGATTGGAGCACTAATGTCGGCTAAAAGAAAATCGCTCAACTCAGGGATTGGAGCCCTAATGTCGGCTAAAAGAAAAATCGATCAACTTAGGGATTGGAGCCCTAATGTCGGCTAACAGGAAATTGCTCAACTCAGGGATTTGAGCCCTAATGTCGGCTAAAAGAAAATCGCTCAACTTAGGGATTGGAGCCCAAATGTCGGCTAAAAGAAAATCTCTCAACTCAGGGATTAGAGCCCTAATGTCGGCTAACAGGAAATTGCTCAACTCAGGGATTGGAGCCCTAATGTCGGCTAATGAAAATCACTCAACTCAGGGATTGGAGCCCTAATGTCGGCTAAAAGAAAAATCGCTCAACTCAGAGATTGGAGCCCTAATGTCGGCTAAAGAAAACTGCTCAACTCAGGGATTGGAGCCCTAATGTCAGCTAAAGAAAACTGCTCAACTCAGGGATTAGAGCCCTAATGTCGGCTAAAAGAAAATCGCTCAACTTAGGGATTGGAGACCTAATGTCGGCTAAAGGAAAATCGCTCAACTCAGGGATTGGAGCCCTAATGTCGTCTAAAGGAAAATTCGCTCAACTCAGGGATTGGAGCCCTAATGTCGTCTAAAGGAAAATTCGCTCAACTCAGGGATTGGAGCCCTAATGTCGGCTAAAAGAAAATCGCTCAACTTAGGGAATGGAGCCCTAATGTTGGCTAAAAGAAAATCGCTCAACTCAGGGATTGGAGCCCTAATGTCGGCTAAAAGAAAAATCGCTCAACTCAGAGATTGGAGCCCTAATGTCGGCTAAAAGAAAAATTGCTCAACTCAGGGATTGGAGACCTAATGTCGGCTAACAGGAAATTGCTCAACTCAGGGATTGGTGCCCTATTGTCGGCTAATGAAAATCACTCAACTCAGGGATTGGAGCCCTAATGTCGGCTAAAGAAAACTGCTCAACTCAGAGATTGGAGCCCTAATGTCGGCTAAAGAAAATTGCTCAACTCAGAGATTGGAGCCCTAATGTCGGCTAAAGAAAACTGTTCAATTCAGGGATTGGAGCCCTAATGTCGGATAACAGGAAATTGCTCAACTCAGGGATTGGAGCCCTAATGTCGGCTAAAGAAAACTGCTCAACTCAGGGATTGGAGCCCTAATGTCAGCTAAAGAAAACTGCTCAACTCAGGGATTAGAGCCCTAATGTCGGCTAAAAGAAAATCGCTCAACTTAGGGATTGGAGACCTAATGTCGGCTAAAGGAAAATCGCTCAACTCAGGGATTGGAGCCCTAATGTCGGCTAAAAGAAAATCGCTCAACTCAGGGATTGGAGCCCTAATGTCGGCTAAAAGAAAAATCGCTCAACTTAGGGATTGGAGCCCTAATGTTGGCTAAAAGAAAATCGCTCAACTCAGGGATTGGAGCCCTAATGTCGGCTAAAAGAAAAATCGCTCAACTCAGAGATTGGAGCCCTAATGTCGGCTAAAAGAAAAATTGCTCAACTCAGGGATTGGAGACCTAATGTCGGCTAACAGGAAATTGCTCAACTCAGGGATTGGTGCCCTATTGTCGGCTAATGAAAATCACTCAACTCAGGGATTGGAGCCCTAATGTCGGCTAAAGAAAACTGCTCAACTCAGAGATTGGAGCCCTAATGTCGGCTAAAGAAAACTGTTCAACTCAGGGATTGGAGCCCTAATGTCGGATAACAGGAAATTGCTCAACTCAGGGATTGGAGCCCTAATGTCGGCTAAAGAAAACTGCTCAACTCAGGGATTGGAGCCCTAATGTCAGCTAAAGAAAACTGCTCAACTCAGGGATTAGAGCCCTAATGTCGGCTAAAAGAAAATCGCTCAACTTAGGGATTGGAGACCTAATGTCGGCTAAAGGAAAATCGCTCAACTCAGGGATTGGAGCCCTAATGTCGTCTAAAGGAAAATTCGCTCAACTCAGGGATTGGAGCCCTAATGTCGGCTAAAAGAAAATCGCTCAACTTAGGGAATGGAGCCCTAATGTCGGCTAAAAGAAAAATTGTTCAACTCAGGGATTGGAGCCCTAATGTCGGCTAAAAGAGAATCGCTCAACTCAGGGATTGGAGCCCTAATGTCGGCCAAAAGAAAATCGCTCAACTCAGGGATTGGAGCCCTAATGTCGGCTAACAGGAAATTGCTCAACTCAGGGATTGGAGCCCTAATGTCGGCTAAAAGAAAATCGCTCAACTCAGGGATTGGAGCCCTAATGTCGGCTAAAGAAAATCGCTCAACTCAGAGATTGAAGCCCTAATGTCGGCTAACAGAAAAAACGCTCAACTCAGGGATAGGAGCCCTAATGTCGGCTAAAGAAAACTCCTCAACTCAGGGATTGGAGCCCTAATGTAGGCTAAAGAAAACTGCTCAACTCAGGGATTGGAGCCCTAATGTCGGCTAAAAGAAAATCGCTCAACTCAGGGATTGGAGCCCTAATGTCGGCTAAAGGAAAATCGCTCAACTCAGGGATTGCAGCCCTAATGTCGGCTAAAGGAAAATTCGCTCAACTCAGGGATTGGAGCCCTAATGTCGGCTAAAAGAAAATCGCTCAACTCAGGGATTGGAGCCCTAATGTCGGCTAAAAGAAAAATCGCTCAACTCAGGGATTGGAGCCCTAATGTCGGCTAAAAGAAAATCGCTCCACTCAGGGATTGGAGCACTAATGTCGGCTAAAAGAAAATCGCTCAACTCAGGGATTGGAGCCCTAATGTCGGCTAAAAGAAAAATCGATCAACTTAGGGATTGGAGCCCTAATGTCGGCTAACAGGAAATTGCTCAACTCAGGGATTTGAGCCCTAATGTCGGCTAAAAGAAAATCGCTCAACTTAGGGATTGGAGCCCAAATGTCGGCTAAAAGAAAATCTCTCAACTCAGGGATTAGAGCCCTAATGTCGGCTAACAGGAAATTGCTCAACTCAGGGATTGGAGCCCTAATGTCGGCTAATGAAAATCACTCAACTCAGGGATTGGAGCCCTAATGTCGGCTAAAAGAAAAATCGCTCAACTCAGAGATTGGAGCCCTAATGTCGGCTAAAGAAAACTGCTCAACTCAGGGATTGGAGCCCTAATGTCAGCTAAAGAAAACTGCTCAACTCAGGGATTAGAGCCCTAATGTCGGCTAAAAGAAAATCGCTCAACTTAGGGATTGGAGACCTAATGTCGGCTAAAGGAAAATCGCTCAACTCAGGGATTGGAGCCCTAATGTCGTCTAAAGGAAAATTCGCTCAACTCAGGGATTGGAGCCCTAATGTCGGCTAAAAGAAAATCGCTCAACTTAGGGAATGGAGCCCTAATGTCGGCTAAAAGAAAAATTGTTCAACTCAGGGATTGGAGCCCTAATGTCGGCTAAAAGAGAATCGCTCAACTCAGGGATTGGAGCCCTAATGTCGGCCAAAAGAAAATCGCTCAACTCAGGGATTGGAGCCCTAATGTCGGCTAACAGGAAATTGCTCAACTCAGGGATTGGAGCCCTAATGTCGGCTAAAAGAAAATCGCTCAACTCAGGGATTGGAGCCCTAATGTCGGCTAAAGAAAATCGCTCAACTCAGAGATTGAAGCCCTAATGTCGGCTAACAGAAAAAACGCTCAACTCAGGGATTGGAGCCCTAATGTCGGCTAAAGAAAACTCCTCAACTCAGGGATTGGAGCCCTAATGTAGGCTAAAGAAAACTGCTCAACTCAGGGATTGGAGCCCTAATGTCGGCTAAAAGAAAATCGCTCAACTCAGGGATTGGAGCCCTAATGTCGGCTAAAGGAAAATCGCTCAACTCAGGGATTGCAGCCCTAATGTCGGCTAAAGGAAAATTCGCTCAACTCAGGGATTGGAGCCCTAATGTCGGCTAAAAGAATATCGCTCAACTCAGGGATTGGAGCCCTAATGTCGGCTAAAAGAAAAATCGCTCAACTCAGGGATTGGAGCCCTAATGTCGGCTAAAAGAAAATCGCTCCACTCAGGGATTGGAGCACTAATGTCGGCTAAAAGAAAATCGCTCAACTCAGGGATTGGAGCCCTAATGTCGGCTAAAAGAAAAATCGATCAACTTAGGGATTGGAGCCCTAATGCCGGCTAACAGGAAATTGCTCAACTCAGGGATTTGAGCCCTAATGTCGGCTAAAAGAAAATCGCTCAACTTAGGGATTGGAGCCCAAATGTCGGCTAAAAGAAAATCTCTCAACTCAGGGATTAGAGCCCTAATGTCGGCTAACAGGAAATTGCTCAACTCAGGGATTGGAGCCCTAATGTCGGCTAATGAAAATCACTCAACTCAGGGATTGGAGCCCTAATGTCGGCTAAAAGAAAATCACTCAACTCACGGATTGGAGCCCTAATGTCGGCTAAAAGAAAAATCGCTCAACTCAGAGATTGGAGCCCTAATGTCGGCTAAAAGAAAAATTGCTCAACTCAGGGATTGGAGCCCTAATGTCGGCTAACAGGAAATTGCTCAACTCAGGGATTGGTGCCCTAATGTCGGCTAAAGGAAAATTCGCTCAACTCAGGGATTGGAGCCTTAATGTCGGCTAAAGGAAAATCGCTCAACTCAGGGATTGGAGCCCTAATGTCAGCTAAAAGAAAATCGCTCAACTCAGGGATTGGAGCCCTAATGTCGACTAAAAGAAAAAACTCTCAACTCAGGGATTGGAGCCCTAATGTCGGCTAAAGAAAACTGCTCAACTCAGATATTTGAGCCCTAATGTCGGCTAAAGAAAACTGTTCAACTCAGGGAGTAGAGCCCTAATGTCGGCTAAAAGAAAATCGCTCAACTTAGGATTGGATCCCTAATGTCGGCTAAAGGAAAATCGCTCAACTCAGGGATTGAAGCCCTAATGTCGGCTAAAGGAAAATTCTCTCAACTAAGGGATTGGAGCCCTAATGTTGGCTAAAACAAAATTGCTCAACTCAGGGATTGGAGCCCTAATGTCGGCTAAAAGAAAAATCGCTCAACTCTGGGATTGGAGCCCTAATGTCGGCTAAAAGAGAATCGCTCAACTCAGGGATTGGAGCCCTAATGTCGGCTAAAAGAAAAATTGCTCAACTCAGGGATTGGAGCCCTAATGTCGGCTAAAAGAAAATCGCTCAACTCAGGGATTGGAGCCCTAATGTCGTCTAAAAGAAAATCGCTCAACTCAGGGATTGGAGCCCTAATGTCGGCTAAGAGGAAATTGCTCAACTCAGGGATTGGAGCCCTAATCTCGGCTAAAAGAAAAATCGCTCAACTCAGGGATTGGAGCCCTAATGTCGGCTAACAGGAAATTGCTCAACTCAAGGATTGGAGCCCTAATGTCGGCTAAAAGAAAATCGCTCAACTCAGGGATTGAAGCCCTAATGTCGGCTAAAAAAAACGCTCAACTCAGGGATTGGAGCCCTAATGTCGGCTAAAGGAAACTACTCAACTGAGGGATTGGAGCCCTAATGTCGGCTAAAAGAAAATCGCTCAACTCAGGGATTGGAGCCCAAATGTCGGCTATAGGAAAATCGCTCAACTCAGGGATTGGAGCCCTAATGTCGGCTAAAGGAAAATTCGCTTAACTCAGGGATTGGATCCCTAATGTCGGCTAAAAGAAAAACGCTCAACTCAGGGATTAGAGCCCTAATGTCGGCTAAAAGAAAATCGCTCAACTCAGGGATTAGAGCCCTAATGTCGGCTAAAAGAAAAATCGCTCAACTCAGGGATTGGAGACCTAATGTCGGCCAAAAGAAAATCGCTCAACTCAGGGATTGGAGCCCTAATGTCGGCTAACAGGAAATTGCTCAACTCAGGGATTGGAGCCCTAATGTCGGCTAAAAGAAAATCGCTCAACTCAGGGATTGAAGCCCTAATGTCGGCTAAAGAAAATCGCTCAACTCAGAGATTGAAGCCCTAATGTCGGCTAACAGAAAAAACGTTCAACTCAGGGATTGGAGCCCTAATGTCGGCTAAAGAAAACTCCTCAACTCAGGGATTGGAGCCCTAATGTCGGCTAAAGAAAACTGCTCAACTCAGGGATTGGAGCCCTAATGTCGGCTAAAAGAAAATCGCTCAACTCAGGGATTGGAGCCCTAATGTCGGCTAAAGGAAAATCGCTCAACTCAGGGATTGCAGCCCTAATGTCGGCTAAAGGAAAATTCGCTCAACTCAGGGATTGGAGCCCTAATGTCGGCTAAAAGAAAATCGCTCAACTCAGGGATTGGAGCCCTAATGTCGGCTAAAAGAAAAATCGCTCAACTCAGGGATTGGAGCCCTAATGTCGGCTAAAAGAAAATCGCTCCACTCAGGGATTGGAGCACTAATGTCGGCTAAAAGAAAATCGCTCAACTCAGGGATTGGAGCCCTAATGTCGGCTAAAAGAAAAATCGATCAACTTAGGGATTGGAGCCCTAATGTCGGCTAACAGGAAATTGCTCAACTCAGGGATTTGAGTCCTAATGTCGGCTAAAAGAAAATCGCTCAACTTAGGGATTGGAGCCCAAATGTCGGCTAAAAGAAAATCTCTCAACTCAGGGATTAGAGCCCTAATGTCGGCTAACAGGAAATTGCTCAACTCAGGGATTGGAGCCCTAATGTCGGCTAATGAAAATCACTCAACTCAGGGATTGGAGCCCTAATGTCGGCTAAAAGAAAATCACTCAACTCAGGGATTGGAGCCCTAATGTCGGCTAAAAGAAAAATCGCTCAACTCAGAGATTGGAGCCCTAATGTCGGCTAAAAGAAAAATTGCTCAACTCAGGGATTGGAGCCCTAATGTCGGCTAACAGGAAATTGCTCAACTCAGGGATTGGTGCCCTAATGTTGGCTAAAGGAAAATTCGCTCAACTCAGGGATTGGAGCCTTAATGTCGGCTAAAGGAAAATCGCTCAACTCAGGGATTGGAGCCCTAATGTCAGCTAAAAGAAAATCGCTCAACTCAGGGATTGGAGCCCTAATGTCGACTAAAAGAAAAAACTCTCAACTCAGGGATTGGAGCCCTAATGTCGGCTAAAGAAAACTGCTCAACTCAGATATTTGAGCCCTAATGTCGGCTAAAGAAAACTGTTCAACTCAGGGAGTAGAGCCCTAATGTCGGCTAAAAGAAAATCGCTCAACTTAGGATTGGAGCCCTAATGTCGGCTAAAGGAAAATCGCTCAACTCAGGGATTGAAGCCCTAATGTCGGCTAAAGGAAAATTCTCTCAACTAAGGGATTGGAGCCCTAATGTTGGCTAAAACAAAATTGCTCAACTCAGGGATTGGAGCCCTAATGTCGGCTAAAAGAAAAATCGCTCAACTCTGGGATTGGAGCCCTAATGTCGGCTAAAAGAGAATCGCTCAACTCAGGGATTGGAGCCCTAATGTCGGCTAAAAGAAAAATTGCTCAACTCAGGGATTGGAGCCCTAATGTCGGCTAACAGGAATTTGCTCAACTCAGGGATTGGAGCCCTAATGTCGGCTAAAAGAAAATCGCTCAACTCAGGGATTGGAGCCCTAATGTCGTCTAAAAGAAAATCGCTCAACTCAGGGATTGGAGCCCTAATGTCGGCTAAGAGTAAATTGCTCAACTCAGGGATTGGAGCCCTAATCTCGGCTAAAAGAAAAATCGCTCAACTCAGGGATTGGAGCCCTAATCTCGGCTAAAAAAATGCTCAACTCAGGGATTGGAGCCCTAATGTCGGCTAAAGGAAACTACTCAACTGAGGGATTGGAGCCCTAATGTCGGCTAAAAGAAAATCGCTCAACTCAGGGATTGGAGCCCAAATGTTGGCTATAGGAAAATCGCTCAACTCAGGGATTGGAGCCCTAATGTCGGCTAAAGGAAAATTCGCTTAACTCAGGGATTGGATCCCTAATGTCGGCTAAAAGAAAATCGCTCAACTCAGGGATTAGAGCCCTAATGTCGGCTAAAAGAAAATCGCTCAACTCAGGGATTAGAGCCCTAATGTCGGCTAAAAGAAAAATCGCTCAACTCAGGGATTGGAGACCTAATGTCGGCCAAAAGAAAATCGCTCAACTCAGGGATTGGAGCCCTAATGTCGGCTAACAGGAAATTGCTCAACTCAGGGATTGGAGCCCTAATGTCGGCTAAAAGAAAATCGCTCAACTCAGGGATTGGAGCCCTAATGTCGGCTAAAGAAAATCGCTCAACTCAGAGATTGAAGCCCTAATGTCGGCTAACAGAAAAAACGCTCAACTCAGGGATTGGAGCCCTAATGTCGGCTAAAGAAAACTCCTCAACTCAGGGATTGGAGCCCTAATGTCGGCTAAAGAAAACTGCTCAACTCAGGGATTGGAGCCCTAATGTCGGCTAAAAGAAAATCGCTCAACTCAGGGATTGGAGCCCTAATGTCGGCTAAAGGAAAATCGCTCAACTCAGGGATTGCAGCCCTAATGTCGGCTAAAGGAAAATTCGCTCAACTCAGGGATTGGAGCCCTAATGTCGGCTAAAAGAAAATCGCTCAACTCAGGGATTGGAGCCCTAATGTCGGCTAAAAGAAAAATCGCTCAACTCAGGGATTGGAGCCCTAATGTCGGCTAAAAGAAAATCGCTCCACTCAGGGATTGGAGCACTAATGTCGGCTAAAAGAAAATCGCTCAACTCAAGGATTGGAGCCCTAATGTCGGCTAAAAGAAAAATCGATCAACTTAGGGATTGGAGCCCTAATGTCGGCTAACAGGAAATTGCTCAACTTAGGGATTTGAGCCCTAATGTCGGCTAAAAGAAAATCGCTCAACTCAGGGATTAGAGCCCTAATGTCGGCTAAAAGAAAATCGCTCAACTCAGGGATTAGAGCCCTAATGTCGGCTAAAAGAAAAATCGCTCAACTCAGGGATTGGAGACCTAATGTCGGCTAAAAGAAAATCGCTCAACTCAGAGATTGGAGCCATAATGTCGGCTAAAAGAAAATCGCTCAACTCAGGGATTGGAGCCCTAATGTCGGCTAAAAGAAAAATCGCTCAACTTAGGGATTGGAGCCTTAATGTCGGCTAACAGGAAATTGCTCAACTCAGGGATTGGAGCCCTAATGTCGGCTAAAAGAAAATCGCTCAACTCAGTGATTGGTGCCCTAATGTCGGCTAAAGGAAAATTCGCTCAACTCAGGGATTGGAGCCTTAATGTCGGCTAAAGGAAAATCGCTCAACTCAGGGATTGGAGCCCTAATGTCAGCTAAAAGAAAATCGCTCAACTCAGGGATTGGAGCCCTAATGTCGACTAAAAGAAAAAACTCTCAACTCAGGGATTGGAGCCCTAATGTCGGCTAAAGAAAACTGCTCAACTCAGATATTTGAGCCCTAATGTCGGCTAAAGAAAACTGTTCAACTCAGGGAGTAGAGCCCTAATGTCGGCTAAAAGAAAATCGCTCAACTTAGGATTGGAGCCCTAATGTCGGCTAAAGGAAAATCGCTCAACTCAGGGATTGAAGCCCTAATGTCGGCTAAAGGAAAATTCTCTCAACTAAGGGATTGGAGCCCTAATGTTGGCTAAAACAAAATTGCTCAACTCAGGGATTGGAGCCCTAATGTCGGCTAAAAGAAAAATCGCTCAACTCTGGGATTGGAGCCCTAATGTCGGCTAAAAGAGAATCGCTCAACTCAGGGATTGGAGCCCTAATGTCGGCTAAAAGAAAAATTGCTCAACTCAGGGATTGGAGCCCTAATGTCGGCTAACAGGAATTTGCTCAACTCAGGGATTGGAGCCCTAATGTCGGCTAAAAGAAAATCCCTCAACTCAGGGATTGGAGCCCTAATGTCGGCTAAAAGAAAATCGCTCAACTCAGGGATTGGAGCCCTAATGTCGGCTAAGAGGAAATTGCTCAACTCAGGGATTGGAGCCCTAATCTCGGCTAAAAGAAAAATCGCTCAACTCAGGGATTGGAGCCCTAATGTCGGCTAACAGGAAATTGCTCAACTCAAGGATTGGAGCCCTAATGTCGGCTAAAAGAAAATCGCTCAACTCAGGGATTGAAGCCCTAATGTCGGCTAAAAAAAACGCTCAACTCAGGGATTGGAGCCCTAATGTCGGCTAAAGGAAACTACTCAACTGAGGGATTGGAGCCCTAATGTCGGCTAAAAGAAAATCGCTCAACTCAGGGATTGGAGCCCAAATGTCGGCTATAGGAAAATCGCTCAACTCAGGGATTGGAGCCCTAATGTCGACTAAAGGAAAATTCGCTTAACTCAGGGATTGGAGCCCTAATGTCGGCTAAAAGAAAATCGCTCAACTCAGGGATTAGAGCCCTAATGTCGGCTAAAAGAAAATCGCTCAACTCAGGGATTAGAGCCCTAATGTCGGCTAAAAGAAAAATCGCTCAACTCAGGGATTGGAGACCTAATGTCGGCTAAAAGAAAATCGCTCAACTCAGGTATTGGAGCCATAATGTCGGCTAAAAGAAAATCGCTCAACTCAGGGATTGGAGCCCTAATGTCGGCTAAAAGAAAAATCGCTCAACTTAGGGATTGGAGCCTTATTGTCGGCTAACAGGAAATTGCTCAACTCAGGGATTGGAGCCCTAATGTCGGCTAAAAGAAAATCGCTCAAATCAGGGAGTGGAGCCCTAATGTCGGCTAAAAGAAAATCGCTCAACTCAGGGATTGGACCCCTAATGTCGGCTAACAGGAAAATGCTCAACTCAGTGATTGGAGACCTAATGTCGGCTAAAGAAAATCACTCAACTCAGGGATTAGAGCCCTAATGTCGGCTAAAAGAAAATCGCTCAACTCAGGGATTGGAGCCCTAATGTCGGCTAAAAGAAAATCGCTCAACTCAGGGATTAGAGCCCTAATGTCGGCTAACAGGAAATTACTCAACTCAGGGATTGGAGCCCTAATGTCGGCTAATAAAAATCACTCAACTCAGGGATTGGAGCCCTAATGTCGGCTAAAAGAAAATCGCTCAACTCAGGGATTGGAGCCCTAATGTCGGCTAAAGGAAAAGTCGCTTAACTCAGGGATTGGAGCCCTAATGTCTGCTAAAAGAAAATCGCTCAACTCAGGGATTAGAGCCCTAATGTCGGCTAAAAGAAAATCGCTCAACTCAGGGATTAGAGCCCTAATGTCGGCTAAAAGAAAAATCGCTCAACTCAGGGATTGGAGACCTAATGTCGGCTAAAAGAAAATCGCTCAACTCAGGGATTGGAGCCCTAATGTCGGCTAAAGGAAAATTCGCTCAACTCAGGGATTGGAGCCCTAATGTCGGCTAAAAGAAAAATCGCTCAACTCAGGGATTGGAGCCCTAATGTCGGCTAAAAGAAAATCGCTCCACTCAGGGATTGGAGCACTAATGTCGGCTAAAAGAAAATCGCTCAACTCAGGGATTGGAGCCCTAATGTCGGCTAAAAGAAAAATCGATCAACTTAGGGATTGGAGCCCTAATGTCGGCTAACAGGAAATTGCTCAACTCAGGGATTTGAGCCCTAATGTCGGCTAAAAGAAAATCGCTCAACTTAGGGATTGGAGCCCAAATGTCGGCTAAAAGAAAATCTCTCAACTCAGGGATTAGAGCCCTAATGTCGGCTAACAGGAAATTGCTCAACTCAGGGATTGGAGCCCTAATGTCGGCTAATGAAAATCACTCAACTCAGGGATAAGAGCCCTAATGTCGGCTAAAAGAAAAATCGCTCAACTCAGAGATTGGAGCCCTAATGTCGGCTAAAAGAAAAATTGCTCAACTCAGGGATTGGAGCCCTAATGTCGGCTAACAGGAAATTGCTCAACTCAGGGATTGGTGCCCTAATGTCGGCTAAAGGAAAATTCGCTCAACTAAGGGATTGGAGCCTTAATGTCGGCTAAAGGAAAATTGCTCAACTCAGGGATTGGAGCCCTAATGTCAGCTAAAAGAAAATCGCTCAACTCAGGGATTGGAGCCCTAATGTCGACTAAAAGAAAAAACTCTCAACTCAGGGATTGGAGCCCTAATGTCGGCTAAAGAAAACTGCTCAACTCAGATATTTGAGCCCTAATGTCGGCTAAAGAAAACTGTTCAACTCAGGGAGTAGAGCCCTAATGTCGGCTAAAAGAAAATCGCTCAACTTAGGATTGGAGCCCTAATGTCGGCTAAAGGAAAATCGCTCAACTCAGGGATTGAAGCCCTAATGTCGGCTAAAGGAAAATTCTCTCAACTAAGGGATTGGAGCCCTAATGTTGGCTAAAACAAAATTGCTCAACTCAGGGATTGGAGCCCTAATGTCGGCTAAAAGAAAAATCGCTCAACTCTGGGATTGGAGCCCTAATGTCGGCTAAAAGAGAATCGCTCAACTCAGGGATTGGAGCCCTAATGTCGGCTAAAAGAAAAATTGCTCAACTCAGGGATTGGAGCCCTAATGTCGGCTAACAGGAATTTGCTCAACTCAGGGATTGGAGCCCTAATGTCGGCTAAAAGAAAATCGCTCAACTCAGGGATTGGAGCCCTAATGTCGGCTAAAAGAAAATCGCTCAACTCAGGGATTGGAGCCCTAATGTCGGCTAAGAGGAAATTGCTCAACTCAGGGATTGGAGCCCTAATCTCGGCTAAAAGAAAAATCGCTCAACTCAGGGATTGGAGCCCTAATGTCGGCTAACAGGAAATTGCTCAACTCAAGGATTGGAGCCCTAATGTCGGCTAAAAGAAAATCGCTCAACTCAGGGATTGAAGCCCTAATGTCGGCTAAAAAAAATGCTCAACTCAGGGATTGGAGCCCTAATGTCGGCTAAAGGAAACTACTCAACTGAGGGATTGGAGCCCTAATGTCGGCTAAAAGAAAATCGCTCAACTCAGGGACTGGAGCCCAAATGTCGGCTATAGGAAAATCGCTCAACTCAGGGATTGGAGCCCTAATGTCGGCTAAAGGAAAATTCGCTTAACTCAGGGATTGGAGCCCTAATGTCGGCTAAAAGAAAATCGCTCAACTCAGGGATTAGAGCCCTAATGTCGGCTAAAAGAAAATCGCTCAACTCAGGGATTAGAGCCCTAATGTCGGCTAAAAGAAAAATCGCTCAACTCAGTGATTGGAGACCTAATGTCGGCTAAAAGAAAAATCGCTCAACTTAGGGATTGGAGCCCTAATGTCGGCTAACAGGAATATGCTCAACTCAGGGATTGTAGCCCTAATGTCGGCTAAAAGAAAATCGCTCAACTCAGGGATTGGAGCCCTAATGTCGGCTAAAAGAAATCGCTCAACTCAGGGATTGGAGACCTAATGTCGGCTAAAAGAAAATCGCTAAACTCAGGGATGGGAGCCATAATGTCGGCTAAAAGAAAATTGCTCAACTCAGGGATTTGAGCCCTAATGTCGGCTAAAAGAAAATCGCTCAACTTAGGGATTGGAGCCCAAATGTCGGCTAAAAGAAAATCTCTCAACTCAGGGATTAGAGCCCTAATGTCGGCTAACAGGAAATTGCTCAACTCAGGGATTGGAGCCCTAATGTCGGCTAATGAAAATCACTCAACTCAGGGATTGGAGCCCTAATGTCGGCTAAAAGAAAAATCGCTCAACTCAGAGATTGGAGCCCTAATGTCGGCTAAAAGAAAAATTGCTCAACTCAGGGATTGGAGCCCTAATGTCGGCTAACAGGAAATTGCTCAACTCAGGGATTGGTGCCCTAATGTCGGCTAAAGGAAAATTCGCTCAACTAAGGGATTGGAGCCTTAATGTCGGCTAAAGGAAAATTGCTCAACTCAGGGATTGGAGCCCTAATGTCAGCTAAAAGAAAATCGCTCAACTCAGGGATTGGAGCCCTAATGTCGACTAAAAGAAAAAACTCTCAACTCAGGGATTGGAGCCCTAATGTCGGCTAAAGAAAACTGCTCAACTCAGATATTTGAGCCCTAATGTCGGCTAAAGAAAACTGTTCAACTCAGGGAGTAGAGCCCTAATGTCGGCTAAAAGAAAATCGCTCAACTTAGGATTGGAGCCCTAATGTCGGCTAAAGGAAAATCGCTCAACTCAGGGATTGAAGCCCTAATGTCGGCTAAAGGAAAATTCTCTCAACTAAGGGATTGGAGCCCTAATGTTGGCTAAAACAAAATTGCTCAACTCAGGGATTGGAGCCCTAATGTCGGCTAAAAGAAAAATCGCTCAACTCTGGGATTGGAGCCCTAATGTCGGCTAAAAGAGAATCGCTCAACTCAGGGATTGGAGCCCTAATGTCGGCTAAAAGAAAAATTGCTCAACTCAGGGATTGGAGCCCTAATGTCGGCTAACAGGAATTTGCTCAACTCAGGGATTGGAGCCCTAATGTCGGCTAAAAGAAAATCGCTCAACTCAGGGATTGGAGCCCTAATGTCGGCTAAAAGAAAATCGCTCAACTCAGGGATTGGAGCCCTAATGTCGGCTAAGAGGAAATTGCTCAACTCAGGGATTGGAGCCCTAATCTCGGCTAAAAGAAAAATCGCTCAACTCAGGGATTGGAGCCCTAATGTCGGCTAACAGGAAATTGCTCAACTCAAGGATTGGAGCCCTAATGTCGGCTAAAAGAAAATCGCTCAACTCAGGGATTGAAGCCCTAATGTCGGCTAAAAAAAATGCTCAACTCAGGGATTGGAGCCCTAATGTCGGCTAAAGGAAACTACTCAACTGAGGGATTGGAGCCCTAATGTCGGCTAAAAGAAAATCGCTCAACTCAGGGACTGGAGCCCAAATGTCGGCTATAGGAAAATCGCTCAACTCAGGGATTGGAGCCCTAATGTCGGCTAAAGGAAAATTCGCTTAACTCAGGGATTGGAGCCCTAATGTCGGCTAAAAGAAAATCGCTCAACTCAGGGATTAGAGCCCTAATGTCGGCTAAAAGAAAATCGCTCAACTCAGGGATTAGAGCCCTAATGTCGGCTAAAAGAAAAATCGCTCAACTCAGTGATTGGAGACCTAATGTCGGCTAAAAGAAAAATCGCTCAACTTAGGGATTGGAGCCCTAATGTCGGCTAACAGGAATATGCTCAACTCAGGGATTGTAGCCCTAATGTCGGCTAAAAGAAAATCGCTCAACTCAGGGATTGGAGCCCTAATGTCGGCTAAAAGAAATCGCTCAACTCAGGGATTGGAGACCTAATGTCGGCTAAAAGAAAATCGCTAAACTCAGGGATGGGAGCCATAATGTCGGCTAAAAGAGAATCGCTCAACTCAGGGATTGGAGCCCTAATGTCGGCTAAAAGAAAAATCGCTCAACTCAGGGATTGAAGCCCTAATGTCGGCTAAAGGAAAATCGCTCAACTCAGGGATTGGAGCCCTAATGTCGGCTAAAAGAAAATCGCTCAACTCAGGGATTGGAGCCCTAATGTTGGCTAAAAGAAAAATCGCTCAACTCAGGGATTGGAGACCTAATGTCGGCTAAAAGAAAATCGCTCAACTCAGGGATTGGAGCCATAATGTCGGCTAAAAGAAAATCGCTCAACTCAGCGATTGGAGCCCTAATGTCGGCTAAAAGAAAAATCGCTCAACTCTGGGATTGGAGCCCTAATGTCGGCTAATATGAAATTGCTCAACTCAGGGATTGGAGCCCTAATGTCGGCTAAAAGAAAATCTCTCAACTCAGGGCTAAAAGAAAATCGCTCAACTCAAGGATTGGAGCCCTAATGTCGGCTAACAGGAAATTGCTCAACTCAGTGATTGGAGATCTAATGTCGGCTAAAGAAAATCACTCAACTCAGGGATTAGAGCCCTAATGTTGGCTAAAAGAAAATCGCTCAACTCAGGGATTGGAGCCCTAATGTCGGCTAAAAGAAAAATTGCTCAACTCAGGGATTGGAGCACTAATGTCGGCTAACAGGAAATTGCTCAACTCAAGGATTGGTGCCCTAATGTCGGCTAATGGAAAATTCGCTCAACTCAGGGATTGGAGCCTTAATGTCGGCTAAAGAAAAATAGCTCAACTCAGGGATTGGAGCCCTAATGTCAGCTAAAAGAAAATCGCTCAACTCAGGGATTGGAGCCCTAATTTCGGCTAAAAGAAAAAACTCTCAACTCAGGAATTGGAGCCCTAATGTCGGCTAAAAGAAAAATCGTTCAACTCAGGGATTGGAGCCCTAATGTCGGCTAACAGGAAATTGCTCAACTCAGGGATTGGAGCCCTAATGTCGGCTAAAAGAAAATCGCTCAACTCAGGGATTAGAGCCCTAATGTCGGCTAACAGGAAATTGCTCAACTCAGGGATTGGAGCCCTAATGTCGGCTAATGAAAATCACTCAACTCAGGGATTGGAGCCCTAATGTCGGCTAAAAGAAAATCGCTCAACTCAGGGATTGGAGCCCTAATGTCGGCTAAAAGAAAAATCGCTCAACTCAGAGATTGGAGCCCTAATGTCGGCTAAAAGAAAAATTGCACAACTCAGGGATTGGAGCCTTAATGTCGGCTAACAGGAAATTGCTCAACTCAGGGATTGGTGCCCTAATGTCGGCTAAAGGAAAATTCGCTCAACTCAGGGATTGGAGCCTTAATGTCGGCTAAAGGAAAATCGCTCAACTCAGGGATTGGAGCCCTAATGTCAGCTAAAAGAAAATCGTTCAACTCAGGGATTGGAGCCCTAATGTCCGCTAAAAGAAAAAACTCTCAACTCAGAGATTGGAGCCCTAATGTCGGCTAAAGAAAACTGCTCAACTCAGGGATTGGAGCCCTAATGTCGGCTAAACAAAACTGTTCAACTCAGGGATTAGAGCCCTAATGTCGGCTAAAAGAAAATCGCTCAACTTAGGGATTGGAGCCCTAATGTCGGCTAAAGGAAAATCGCTCAACTCAGGGATTGAAGCCCTAATGTCAGCTAAAAGAAAATTCTCTCAACTCAGGGATTGGAGCCCTAATGTCGGCTAAAACAAAATTGCTCAACTCAGGGATTGGAGCCCTAATGTCGGCTAAAAGAAAAATCGCTCAACTCAGGGATTGGAGCCCTAATGTCGGCTAAAAGAGAATCGCTCAACTCAGGGATTGGAGCCCTAATGTCGGCTAAAAGAAAAATCGCTCAACTCAGGGATTGGAGCCCTAATGTCGGCTAACAGGAATTTGCTCAACTCAGGGATTGGATCCCTAATGTCGGCTAAAAGAAAATCGCTCAACTCAGGGATTGGAGCCCTAATGTCGGCTAAAAGAAAATCGCTCAACTCAGGGATTGGAGCCCTAATGTCAGCTAACAGGAAATTGCTCAACTCAGGGATTGGAGCCCTAATCTCGGCTAAAAGAAAATCAATCAACTCAGGGATTGGAGCCCTAATGTCGGCTAAAGAAAATCGCTCAACTCAGGGATTGAAGCCCTAATGTCGGCTAAAAGAAAAAACGCTCAACTCAGGGATTGGAGCCCTAATGTCGCCTAAAGAAAACTGCTCAACTCAGGGATTGGAGCTCTTATCAGGGATTGGAGCCATAATGTCGGCTAAAAGAAAATCGCTCAACTCAGGGATTGGAGCCCTAATGTCGGCTAAAAGAAAAATCGCTCAACTCAGGGATTGGAGCCCTAATGTTGGCTAACAGGAATATGCTCAAATCAGGGATTGGAGCCCTAATGTCGGCTAAAAGAAAATCGCTCAATTCAGGGATTGGAGCCCTAATGTCAGCTAAAAGAAAAATCGCTCAACTCAGGGATTGGAGACCTAATGTCGGCTAAAAGAAAATCGCTCAACTCAGGGATTGGAGCCATAATGTCGGCTAAAAGAGAATCACACAACTCAGGGATTGGAGTCCTAATGTCGGCTAAAAGAAAAATCGCTCAACTCAGGGATTGGAGCCCTAATGTCGGCTAACAGGAATATGCTCAACTCAGGGATTGGAGCCCTAATGTTGGCTAAAAGAAAATCGCTCAACTCAGGGATTGGAGGCCTAATGTCGCCTAAAAGAAAAATCGCTCAACTCAGGGATTGGAGACCTAATGTCGGCTAAAAGAAAATCGCTCAACTCAGGGATTGGAGCCATAATGTCGGCTAAAAGAAAATCGCTCAACTCAGCGATTGGAGCCCTAATGTCGGCTAAAAGAAAAATCGCTCAACTCAGGGATTGGAGCCCTAATGTCGGCTAAAAGGAAATTGCTCAACTCAGGGATTGGAGCCCTAATGTCGGCTAAAAGAAAATCGCTCAACTCAAGGATTGGAGCCCTAATGTCGGCAAAAAGAAAATCGCTCAACTCAGGGATTGGAGCCCTAGTGTCGGCTAACAGGAAATTGCTCAACTCAGTGATTGGAGACCTAATGTCGGCTAAAGAAAATCACTCAACTCAGGGATTAGAGCCCTAATGTCGGCTAAAAGAAAATCGCTCAACTCAGGGATTGGAGCCCTAATTTCGGCTAAAAGAAAAATCGCTCAACTCAGAGATTGGAGCCCTAATGTCGGCTAAAAGAAAAATTGCTCAACTTAGGGATTGGAACACTAATGTCGGCTAACAGGAAATTGCTCAACTCAGGGATTGGTGCCCTAATATCGGCTAAAGGAAAATTCGCTCAACTCAGGGATTGGAGCCTTAATGTCGGCTAAAGGAAAATCGCTCAACTCAGGGATTGGAGCCCTAATGTCAGCTAAAAGAAAATCGCTCAACTCAGGGATTGGAGCCCTAATTTCGGCTAAAAGAAAAAACTCTCAACTCAGGAATTGGAGCCCTAATGTCGGCTAAAAGAAAAATCGTTCAACTCAGGGAATGGAGCCCTAATGTCGGCTAACAGGAAATTGCTCAACTCAGGGATTAGAGCCCTAATGTCGGCTAACAGGAAATTGCTCAACTCAGGGATTAGAGCCCTAATGTCGGCTAACAGGAAATTGCTCAACTCAGGGATTAGAGCCCTAATGTCGGCTAATGAAAATCACTCAACTCAGGGATTGGAGCCCTAATGTTGGCTAAAAGAAAATCGCTCAACTCAGGGATTGGAGCCCTAATGTCGGCTAAAAGAAAAATCGCTCAACTCAGAGATTGGAGCCCTAATGTCGGCTAAAAGAAAAATTGCTCAACTCAGGGATTGGAGCCCTAATGTCGGCTAACAGGAAATTGCTCAACTCAGGGATTGGTGCCCTAATGTCGGCTAAAGGAAAATTCACTCAACTCAGGGATTGGAGCCTTAATGTTGGCTAAAGGAAAATCGCTCAACTCAGGGATTGGAGCCCTTATGTCAGCTAAAAGAAAATCGCTCAACTCAGGGATTGGAGCCCTAATGTCGGCTAAAAGAAAAAACTCTCAACTCAGGAATTGGAGCCCTAATGTCGGCTAAAGAAAACTGCTCAACTCAGGGATTGGAGCCCTAATGTCAGCTAAATAAAACTATTCAACTCAGGGATTAGAGCCCTAATGTCGGCTAAAAGAAAATCGCTCAACTTAGGGATTGGAGCCCTAATGTCGGCTAAAGGAAAATCGGTCAACTCAGGGATTGAAGCCCTAATGTCGGCTAAAGGAAAATTCTCTCAACTCAGGGATTGGAGCCCTAATGTCGGCTAAAACAAAATTGCTCAACTCAGGGATTGGAGCCCTAATGTCGGCTAAAAGAAAAATCGCTCAACTCAGGGATTGGAGCCCTAATGTCGGCTAAAAGAGAATCGCTCAACACAGGGATTGGAGCCCTAATGTCGGCTAAAAGAAAAATCGCTCAACTCAGGGATTGGAGCCCTAATGTCGGCTAACAGGAATTTGCTCAACTCAGGGATTGGAGCCCTAATGTCGGCTAAAAGAAAATCGCTCAACTCAGGGATTGGAGCCCTAATGTCGGCTAAAAGAAAATCGCTCAACTCAAGGATTGGAGCCCTAATGTCGGCTAAAAGAAAAATCGCTCAACTCAGGGATTGGAGACCTAATGTCGGCTAAAAGAAAATCGCTCAACTCAGGGATTGGAGCCATAATGTCGGCTAAAAGAAAATCGCTCAACTCAGCGATTGGAGCCCTAATGTCGGCTAAAGGAAAAATCGCTCAACTCGGGGATTGGAGCCCTAATGTCGTCTAACAGGAAATTGCTCAACTCAGGGATTGGAGCCCTAATGTCGGCTAACAGGAAATTGCTCAACTCAGGGATTAGAGCCCTAATGTCGGCTAAAAGAAAAATCGCTCAACTCAGAGATTGGAGCCCTAATGTCGGCTAAAAGAAAAATTGCTCAACTCAGGGATTGGAGCCCTAATGTCGGCTAACAGGAAATTGCTCAACTCAGGGATTGGTGCCCTAATGTCGGCTAAAGGAAAATTCACTCAACTCAGGGATTGGAGCCTTAATGTTGGCTAAAGGAAAATCGCTCAACTCAGGGATTGGAGCCCTTATGTCAGCTAAAAGAAAATCGCTCAACTCAGGGATTGGAGCCCTAATGTCGGCTAAAAGAAAAAACTCTCAACTCAGGAATTGGAGCCCTAATGTCGGCTAAAGAAAACTGCTCAACTCAGGGATTGGAGCCCTAATGTCAGCTAAATAAAACTGTTCAACTCAGGGATTAGAGCCCTAATGTCGGCTAAAAGAAAATCGCTCAACTTAGGGATTGGAGCCCTAATGTCGGCTAAAGGAAAATCGGTCAACTCAGGGATTGAAGCCCTAATGTCGGCTAAAGGAAAATTCTCTCAACTCAGGGATTGGAGCCCTAATGTCGGCTAAAACAAAATTGCTCAACTCAGGGATTGGAGCCCTAATGTCGGCTAAAAGAAAAATCGCTCAACTCAGGGATTGGAGCCCTAATGTCGGCTAAAAGAGAATCGCTCAACTCAGGGATTGGAGCCCTAATGTCGGCTAAAAGAAAAATCGCTCAACTCAGGGATTGGAGCCCTAATGTCGGCTAACAGGAATTTGCTCAACTCAGGGATTGGAGCCCTAATGTCGGCTAAAAGAAAATCGCTCAACTCAGGGATTGGAGCCCTAATGTCGGCTAAAAGAAAATCGCTCAACTCAAGGATTGGAGCCCTAATGTCAGCAAACAGGAAATTGCTCAACTCAGGGATTGGAGCCCTAATCTCGGCTAAAAGAAAATAAATCAACTCAGGGATTGGAGCCCTAATGTCGGCTAAAGAAATCGCTCAACTCAGGGAATGAAGCCCTAATGTCGGCTAAAAGAAAAAACACTCAACTCAGGGATTGGAGCCCTAATGTCGGCTAAAGAAAATTGCTCAACTCAGGGATTGGAGCCCTAATCAGGGATTGGAGCCATAATGTCGGCTAAAAGAAAATCGCTCAACTCAGGGATTGGAGCCCTAATGTCGGCTAAAAGTAAAATCGCTCAACTCAGGGATTGGAGCCCTAATGGCGGCTAACAGGAAATTGCTCAACTCAGGGATTGGAGCCCTAATGTCGGCTAAAATAAAATCGCTCAACTCAGGGATTGGAGCCCTAATGTCGGCTAAAAGAAAATCGCTCAACTCAGTGATTGGAGCCCTAATGTCGGCTAACAGGAAATTGCTCAACTCAGTGATTGGAGACCTAATGTCGGCTAAAGAAAATCACTCAACTCAGGGATTAGAGCCCTAATGTCGGCTAAAAGAAAATCGCTCAACTCAGGGATTGGAGCCCTAATGTCGGCTAAAAGAAAAATCGCTCAACTTAGAGATGGAGCCCTAATGTCGGCTAAAAGAAAAATTGCTCAACTCAGGGATTGGAGTACTAATGTCGGCTAACAGGAAATTGCTCATCTCAGGGATTGGTGCCCTAATGTCGGCTAAAGGAAAATTCGCTCAAATCAGGGATTGGAGCCCTAATGTCAGCTAAAGGAAAATCGCTCAACTCAGGGATTGGAGCCCTAATGTCAGCTAAAAGAAAATCGCTCAACTCAGGGATTGGAGCCCTAATGTCGGCTAAAAGAAAAATCGCTTAACTAAGGGATTGGAGCCCTAATGTCGGCTAACAGGAAATTGCTCAACTCAGGGATTGAAGCCCTAATGTCGGCTAAAAGAAAATCGCTCAACTCAGGGATTGGAGCCCTAATGTCGGCTAAAAGAAATCGCTCAACTCAGGGATTAGAGCCCTAATGTCGGCTAACAGGAAATTGCTCAACTCAGGGATTGGAGCCCTAATGTCGGCTAAAGAAAATCACTCAACTCAGGGATTAGAGCCCTAATGTCGGCTAAAAGAAAATCGCTCAACTCAGGGATTGGAGCCCTAATGTCGGCTAAAAGAAAAATCGCTCAACTCAGATATTGGAGCCCTAATGTCGGCTAAAAGAAACATTGCTCAACTCAGGGATTGGAGCCCTAATGTCGGCTAACAGGAAATTGCTCAACTCAGGGATTGGTGCCATAATGTCGGCTAAAGGAAAATTGATCAACTCAGGGATTGGAGCCCTAATGTCGGCTAAAGAAAAATCGCTCAACTCAGGGATTGGAGTCCTAATGTCGGCTAAAAGAAAAAACTCTCAACTCAGGGATTGGAGCCCTAAGGTCGGCTAAAGAAAACTGCTCAACTCAGGGATTAGAGCCCTAATGTCGGCTAAAGAAAACTGTTCAACTCAGGGATTAGATCCCTAATGTCGGCTAAAAGGAAATCGCTCAACTTAGGGATTGGAGCCCTAATGTCGGCTAAAGGAAAATCGCTCAACTCAGGGATTGGAGCCCTAATGTCGGCTAAAGGAAAATTCGCTCAACTCAGGGATTGGAGCCCTAATGTCGGCTAAAAGAAAATTGCTCAACTCAGGGATTGGAGCCCTAATGTCGGTTAAAAGAAAAATCGCTCAACTCAGAGATTGAAGCCCTAATGTCGGCTAAAAGAGAATCGCTCAACTCAGGGATTGGAGCCCTAATGTCGGCAAAAAGAAAATCGCTCAACTCAGGGATTGGAGCCCTAATGTCGGCAAAAAGAAAATCGCTCAACTCAGGGATTGGAGCCCTAGTGTCGGCTAACAGGAAATTGCTCAACTCAGTGATTGGAGACATAATGTCGGCTAAAGAAAATCACTCAACTCAGGGATTAGAGCCCTAATGTCGGCTAAAAGAAAATCGCTCAACTCAGGGATTGGAGCCCTAATGTCGGCTAAAAGAAAAATCGCTCAACTCAGAGATTGGTGCCCATATGTCGGCTAAGAGAAAAATTGCTCAACTCAGGGATTGGAGCCCTAATGTCGGCTAACAGGAAATTGCTCAACTCAGGGATTGGTGCCCTAATGTCAGCTAAAGGAAAATTCGCTCAACTCAGGGATTGGAGCCCTAATGTCGACTAAAGGAAAATCGCTCAACTCAGGGATTGGAGCCCTAATGTTAGCCAAAGAAAACTCGCTCAACTCAGGGATTAGAGCCCTAATGTCGGCTAAAGGAAAATCGCTCAACTCAGGGATTGGAGCCCTAATGTCGGCTAAAAGAAAAACGCTAAACTCAGGGATTGGAGCCCTAATGTCGGCCAAAGAAAACTGCTCAACTTAGGGATTAGAGCCCTAATGTCGGCTAAAGAAAACTGCTCAACTCAAGGATTGGGGCCCTAATGTCGGCTAAAAGAAAATCGCTCAACTCAGGGATTGGAGCCCTAATGTCGGCTAAAGGAAAATCGCTCAACTCAGGGATTGGAGCCTTAATGTCAGCCAAAGAAACTCGCCCAACTCAGGGATTGGAGCCCTAATGTCGGCTAAAGGAAAATCGCTTAACTAGGGATTGGAGCGCTAATGTCGGCTAAAACAAAAATTGCTCAACTCAGAGATTGGAGCCCTAATGTCGGCTAACAGGAAATTGCTCAACTCAGGGATTGGAGCCCTAATGTCGGCTAAAGGAAAATTCGCTCAACTCAGGGATTGGAGCCCTAATGTCGGCTAAAGGAAAATCGCTCAACTCAGGGATTGGAGCCCTAATGTCAGCCAAAGAAAACTCGCTCAACTCAGGGATTGGAGCCCTAATGTCGGCTAAAAGAAAAACGCTCAACTCAGGGATTGGAGCCCTAATGTCGGCTAAAGAAAACTGCTCAACTCAAGGATTAGAGCCCTAATGTCGGCTAAAGGAAAATTCGCTCAACTCAGGGATTGGAGCCCTATTGTCGGCTAAAAGAAAATCGCTCAACTCAGGGATTGGAGTCCTAATGTCGGCTAAAAGAAAAATCGCTCAACTCAGGGATTGGAGCCTTAATGTAGGCTAAAAGAGAATCGCTCAACTCAGGGATTGGAGCCCTAATGTCGGCTAAAAGAAAAATCGCTCAACTCAGGGATTGGATCCCTAATGTCGGCTAACAGGAATTTGCTCAACTCAGGGATTGGAGCCCTAATGTCGGCTAAAGGAAAATTCGCTCAACTCAGGGATTGGAGCCCTAATGTCGGCTAAAAGAAAATCGCTCAACTCAGGGATTGGAGTCATAATGTCAGCTAAAAGAAAAATCGCTCAACTCAGGGATTGGAGCCCTAATGTCAGCTAAAAAGAGAATCGCTCAACTCAGGGATTAGAGCCCTAATGTCGGCTAAAAGAAAAATCGCTCAACTAAGGGATTGGAGCCCTAATGTCGGCTAACAGGAATTTGCTCAACTCAGGGATTGGAGCCCTAAAGTCAGCTAAAAGAAAATCGCTCAACTCAGGGATTGAAGCCCTAATGTTGGCTAAAAGAAAATCGCTCAACTCAGGGATTGTAGCCCTAATGTCAGCTAACAGGAAATTGCTCAACTCAGAGATTGGAGCCCTAATGTCGGCTAAAAGAAAATCGCACAACTCAGGGATTGTATCCCTAATGTCGGCTAAAGAAAGTCGCTCAACTCAGGGATTGAAGCCCTAATGTCGGCTAAACGAAAAAATGCTCAACTCAGGGATTGGAGTCCTAATGTCGGCTAAAAACAACTGCTCAACTCAGGGATTGGAGCCCTAATGTCGGCTAAAGTAAACTGCTCAACTCAGGGATTGGAGCCCTAATGTCGGCTAAAAGAAAATCGCTCAACTCAGGGATTGGAGCCCTAATGTCGGCTAAAGGAAAATCGCTCAACTCAGGGATTGGATCCCTAATGTTGGCTAAAGGAAAATTTGCTCAACTCAGGGATTGGAGCCCTAATGTCGGCTAAAAGAAAATCGCTCAACTCAGGGATTGCAGCCCTAATGTCGGCTAAAAGAAAAATCGCTCAACTCAGGGATTGGAGCCCTAATGTCGGCTAAAAGAAAATCGCTCAACTCAGGGATTGGAGCCCTAATGTCGGCTAAAAGAAAATCGCTCAACTCAGGGATTGGAGCCCTAATGTCGGCTAAAAGAAAAATCGCTCAACTCAGGAATTGTAGCCCTAATGTCGGCTAACAGGAAATTGCTCAACTCAGGGATCGGAGCCCTAATGTTGGCTAAAAGAAAATCGCTCAACTCAGGGATTGGAGCCCTAATGTCGGCTAAAAGAAAATCGCTCAACTCAGGGATTGGAGCCCTAATGTCGGCTAACAGGAAATTGCTCAACTCAGGGATTGGAGCCCTAATGTCGGCTAAAAGAAAATTGCTTAACTCAGGGATTGGAGCCCTAATGTCGGCTAATGAAAATCGCTCAACTCAGGGATTGGAGCCCTAATGTCGGCTAAAAGAAAATCGCTCAACTCAGGGATTGGAGCCCTAATGTCGGCTAAAAGAAAAATCGCTCAACTTAGAGATTGGAGCCCTAATGTCGGCTAAAAGAAAAATTGTTCAACTCAGGGATTGGAGACCTAATGTCGGCTAACAGGAAATTGCTCAACTCAGGGATTGGAGCCCTAATGTCGGCTAAAGGAAAATTCGCTCAACTCAGGGATAGGAGCCCTAATGTCCGCTAAAGGAAAATCGCTCAACTCAGGGATTGGAGCCCTAATGTCTGCTAAAGAAAACTCGCTCAACTCAGGGATTGGAGCCCTAATGTCGGCTAAAGGAAAATCGCTCAACTCAGGGATTGGAGCCCTAATGTTGGCTAAAGAAAACTGTTCAACTCAGGGATTGGAGCCCTAATGTCAGCTAAAGGAAAATTGCTCAACTCAGGGATTGGAGCCCTAATGTTGGCTAAAAGAAAATCGCTCAACTCAGGGATTGGAGCCCTAATGTCGGCTAAAAGAAAATCGCTCAACTCAGGGATTGGAGCCCTAATGTCGGCTAAAAGAAAATCGCTCAACTCAGGGATTGGAGCCCTAATGTTGGCTAAAAGGAAATCGCTCAACTCAAGGATTGGAGCCCTAATGTCGGCTAAAGAAAATTGCTCAACTCAGGGATTGGAGCCCTAATGTCGGCTAAAAGAAGAATCGCCCAACTCAAGGATTGGAGCCCTAATGTCGGCTAAAAGAAGAATCGCTCAACTCAGGGATTGGAGCCCTAATGTCCGCTAACAGAAAATTGCTCAACTCGGGGATTGGAGCCCTATTGTTGGCAACAGGTGAAAGATTGATTTTGGGGCTTCTAAACTAAACCCTCTTTTTTTTTGAATTTTCTTTTTACTTCTCTTTTCGTTTTTTTTTGTTTATTCTTTCTGTTTTTTTTTTATTATTATTTTGTTGTTTTTCATTTTTTGTTTAGCAAAAATGTAGGAGAGAATTTGGGGAAACTTCCCTTTTGGGTTGATTCCTTGTTGCAAAGCTGTTTCTTGCACTCGCGCATTTCTTTTCCTTTTGTGTGGCACCTGCTTCTTACAACGGTTGCTTTGGATTGCACATGTTTCAATTTTCCAAACAAAGAACAATTGTCAGTTTGAAAACGGTGGTTGGTTCGGTGGCCTTGATCGTTCAAATTGCTTGGTCCCGGCCTCATTTCTGTTGAGAAACTCCGCCATTGATTGGATTCACAGGTGACCCCCTTTCAAACTGATCAGACTCGTATTTCTGGATTTTGTGATGATTTGCCCGTGTAAGACTTTGGTTCTTCCATCCCATTCCGCTTGGGGATTTTTAACTAAGGCATACTCAGTGGGGATTCTTATTGTAGCAGACTCGTTGGGGATTTTTTTTTTTGTGTGTCTTTACTTTGAAGGCAATCAACATCATGATCAGTCGGGATTGGACTGACGCACCACTGAAGCGGGGTATTTTCTTCACTTCTTGCTAAACGGAGCTCTGTGAAACCGGTCCTGCCACCTTTTCTTTCCGACACATTTTGGAATTTAGGGTTAAAATGAAAGGGATTTAAGGAAAGGTAAACAAAGAGCGGAGAAACGAATTTAAAAGAGAAGCGTCCCTTTCGGGACAAGAAAGATTTATCTGAGGCACATGCTGACTTTAAATTGACATGACATGCCTTTTGGACTGGATGCCCGACCCTCATGAACTTCCATTTCCTCATGAACCAAAACGGATCTATGTTTCCAAACCAGGGAACCTTGCCAGAACTTTCTGAGGTGGAATCATCTTTTCGACCGACAACGCCCTTTGCGGGTTTTCGCTAGTCGGCCTCTCTCATTTCTTTTCTCACTGTCGCCTGATAGCACTCTTTGCGAGTTTTTACTAAACAAGCTCTCTCATTTTCGATTTCTCTACTCCCGTCGCCTCATGGTGCCCGAAGGTTTTCACCGTCAAGACTCTTTCATTTTATTTCTCTCAATTTTAGAATGCATCGGCTTCCAACCATGATATTTCTTGGTTTCCCCCGCTTTTGGCAATTGATCCGAATGACTTGTACTTGGTTTTTGGTAAAAAGAATTGTGGATGAAATTACAACTTCGGAACCATTTGGTGGGCCCGTGGTCGAAACATTATAACATTTGCCCCAGTTTTAACTTCAGGGGAAAATTGGATTTTTATTTTTGGTGTGACTGAACCCCAGATAGAGGCTGCCTACGTATCCTTTCGGAATCAAGTCAGACGTAGTTCAGGCAAATCATTTGTTTTGTTTTTTTTTTGTTTTTTTTTCCGGGGCATCAGGGAATTTTTTATCCTCAAACCTAACTGCAGTGGCTAATCGCGTGGGGCTTAACCTTTCCAACTTTTCTTTTCTGTCTTCTTTCTTCCAACTTCAATTTTAGAGCATTTGGGGGTACCTTGGTTTCTTCAACTTCGCTGAGGCGATTAGCCATGTGAAACTCAACCCTTTCAACTTCAATTGCCTTTATAGGCGCTTTAATTTGATTTTCTCCTTCCAAGAGTTTTGATTCCTGAGCATCGGCCGCCATGGCCAGTCGAGGTCGACTTGATGCACCTGCTGAGGCTGGGTGCCTTTTGCACATTAGCGTGTATCAAACGAAAGCCCTGTAAATCAGTCTTGTCATCCTTTCTTTGTCTTGGTTTTGGAACAGTGTTAGACCAAAAGGATTCAAAGAGAAACAAATAATTGAATGGAGAATGAGTTTGAAACTAGAAGTATCCCTTTCGGAGAAAGGAGAGAAGGACTTATCTGGAGTACATGCGGACTTCAATGAACATGACATGCCTTTTGGACTGGATGCCTGATTTGTGTAAACCGTCCGACTCTCAAAAATTCATCACAACTTTGCCTTGAATACCGAGGAACCTTGCCAGGACTCTGTTGATGTCGATGGCTGTGAGGATCTTATTTTCGATCATGGGCGCCCTTTGTGGGTTTTCCCGAGCTGGCATTTTTCATTTCATTTCTTACTATCTCCTTATAGTGCCCGTGTGGGTTTTCACTAACAATACTCTTTCGTTTTCATTTTTCTTTACTTACCGTCACCTTACGATGCCTGTGTGGGTTTTCACCAATAAGACTCTCTCATTTTATTTCTCTTATTTTGCTTGCGAGATCTAAGTAACTACATTCTCTGATCCTTGAACATTCTTACCGATTGATCGGAAGGACTTGAACAGGATTTGGGGTAAAACGAGCTTGGATGGAATTACAACTTTAGAACCTTTCTGGCGAACTGTCGCCGAACCACTATAACTTTTGCCCCAGTTTCACTTTTGGGGGGATCTTGGATTTTATTTTGGTGTGACTGAACCCCAAGGAGAGGTTGCCTACGTATCCTTTCGGAATCAAGTCAAACGTAGTTCAGGAAAATATTTTGTTTTTGATTTTCTTTTGTTTTTCTGATTTGCTTTATTTTTCACTTTCTTCTTCCCTTCCGTTTCCTTTTTTCATTTTCATTGTCTTTTCTTCCTTTTTTTTTATATATATATTTTCTTATTTTTCCAATTCTTTCTTCTTCTTTTTTTTCTTCATTTTTCTTTTTCATTTCAATTTCTTTTTTTTCATTTTAGTTTTCAATAATACTTTCAGGTTCCAAAGAGGGTAATCAAAGAAGAGTAACCAGCTCAAATGGGTTTGCAAAGGGTTGATAGTGTTTGGGTAGCGAGAATGAAAGCCTTCGTCATCTCAACCGGAAAATATTAGAACTATATGTAGGATCCAACATAGTACCTTTTGACTGCATTTGCATTGACAGTTATTTCAAGGGCATTTCCTTCGATGTGTCCCAAGTACAACGCACTCTTTAGGCAGTACTCTTATTGTAATGCATGTACCTTTCCAATCTGGACCCAATTTTCTTTCAGCTTTTTCAACTCTTTGTTTTATTTTCTTAAGCGTATCTTCATTGCGATCTAATCCTTGATTCATTATTTCGAGGTCTGACAGCTTTCAGGATCCGGGCATGAAGTCCGCAAGCATGTCGTGTTATTGAAATCTGCATTTAAGAGAATTGAAAAGAGAATAAGAAGGAAAAATGACAAGATTAAGAGAAGAGACATTCCTAGACAGTGAAATATTAATTTCATTTTTTTTCTTGATTTTGATTGAATTTTTTTTTGAATTTTTTTTTTGAAGATAGAAGGGTTTATACAAGAAAGTAAGACAATAAAGTAAAACATCTGGATCACACCCTGAGATAATCTGGATGCAGAAAGGATAGCAAGACTGGCTACCGAGACTCCCGTCTGATGGGGAACTTTCATGTTTGGCAACCATTTTATGGCTTTTCTTCTATCTCGGCAATGGTTGTAATGGACTTCAGTGCCGGATCAAATTCCTCATCTTCACAAATCATTCCGACTATTGGCATGTTGTTGTGGGTGGGCAACAGATTGTTCATCACATCAGGAGCTTCTTCATCCCGAAAAACGATTCTTTCAGCTTCAATCGAATCTTCAACTGCCCTTTTGAGGGTCCAACAGTCCTTTGTACTGTGCCTCACTGCTCCAGAGTGGTATTCACATATAGTGTCAGCTCAGTGCGGTGGGGACTCGGGGTTCAGCCGAATTTGGTCCACTGGCTACAATAGATCTAGCCTAACCAGCTTTTGGAACAAGCTTGAATACGATTCACCAATAGGGGGGAACTGATTCTTTCTGAAAGGCTCTCTTGGACGAGGATTGTGCCGGGGAACATCTGATTGAGGATTATATGGAGCTTGGTAAGGATGGACATTTCTGGGAAGTGGAGCTCAGTTTTGTGGATAATATTGGTGGCTGTGTGTAAGGTTGTGCATTCATCAACGCATACCAACAAAACCAATCACCTGAACAGAACCTGACTAATTTACTCACACACACAACCTTGTTAGCTTTGAGGCATTTAACATATAGGAAATCGCACGTTGGGATGCAATGCACCTAAACAGTTAAACGCTTCTACCATGTGTTTGAACGGGTTGCATGTTTCACCCCAGCCTTAACTAGCTCTTTTCACTATGTACCTATTTTCTTTTATTCCTGCCTCTCTTTAACCACTCTTGATCCTTTTTTTCTTTTTTTTTTTAATTTTTCTCTCTTTTTCCCATTTTTACTCAATTATTTTATGGCTATGATCGAATCCGATGGGGATTGTCTGCGTATCATGACCCCGCATGAATCAGATCTTGCATAGTTCGGGAGGATCGAGAATGGAGTAAATAAACTAATTCTCTTTTTTTTGTTTTTTTTTTTTGGAATTTTTGAATGCTTTAAAAGAAGAAAGGAAATATTTTTTTATTTTTTTTTATTTTGATTTTGATTTTTGTTTTGCTTTTGAAATAAAGACTTTTTAAACCTCATTTGCTTTTGAATTAAACTTTGGGAATTTGAAAAGTAAAAAGAAAATATTTTTGTTTGAATTTTCATTTGTTTTACCTTTTCTAAGGAAGAAAGGAAATATTTTTGGATTTTGGATGTTGCCTCTTAATTTTCGAAAGAGGGACCTTTTTTTTTTAAGAAAAATATTTTGAATTTCTGAGTTTTTTATTTATTTACAAAACTTCTAAAGAAAAACAAAAAAAATTTCTGGACTTCAAAAATAAAAAAAAAATATTTGTTTTAAAAGAAAGACTTTTAAACAAGGAAAAAAGAATCTTTTTTTTTCTTTTTTTTTTTTGAATTTTGGGGAAAAACTTCTTAAAAACGTAGAAAAATATTTTTGTTTTATCTTTTTTTTTTTTGGATTTTGATTTGACATGTGAATTTTTGAAAGAAGGATTTTTAAGAAAATATTTCGGATTTCTGAGTTTCTCTTCTTCCCCCTTTTTTTCCTTTTTAATTTACGAAAGTACTTTTAAAGAAAAGTAAAAATATTTTTGGACTTTTATTTCTAAAATTTTTTTATGGATATTTATAAAAGAAGTATTTCTAAAGAAGAAAAGAATATTTTTCGATTTTTGTTTCTATTTTTTTTTTTTTGCGAGAAAAATACTTCAAAATGAAGGAAACCCGTATTTTGGACCTTGATTTTTTATTATTTCATTTTCCGTATGAAAAACTTCAGAAAGAAAGGAACTACCCCTTTTTTGGGTTTTAAAAACTTCATTTTTTTAAGGAAAGATTTATAAAGAAAAATATTTTTGGATTTTTGAAAATTGGGGCCGGAACCGATGAGGTTTGCCTACGTATCTCACATCCGGTGAGAATCAAACTCGCGTAGTTCAGTCCATCAGGAATAGAGGAAATAAACTAACCCTTTTTTTCGAATAAAATACTTACCAAGAAAAGGAGAAAATATTTTTGGATTTCGATTTTATTTATTTTTTTGAAAAGAAACGACGACTAAAGAAATATTTTGAATTTTAACTTCTTTTCACCTTTTTTCTTGAAATTTTGAAAATAATCTTCTAAGGAAATATTTGGACTATTAATCTGAATTTATGAAAGAGATACCACAAAAGAAAAAATATTTTTGAATTTTGAATTTTGAATTTTTTTTAATTTTAAACAACTATTTTTGGATTTTGAGAGCGATTAAAAGGAAATATTTTTTTTGTATTATATATATTTATTTTTTATATTTTTTTTGATAAATCAAACTAAAAGACAAATTTTGTTTCAAAAAAAAATATTCGGCGGGGTTTTGACACTACTTGGACATTGGTTTTATTTTTTTCTAAAAATAAGTAGTTATCTCCCTACACTGCTATTTTCTTTTCCTCTTTTCAAAAACCGGTCAGCATGCAGATCTGAAGCAAATAAATGCGCAAAACAAACGGGATGCAGCAAGATGGTCTTTTCATTTCGGGTTGCTTGTCCTAGACGGACCCAACCCCTGTGTTGAGTCCCATATGTCAAATGCAACATGATGCAAATAAGCATTCCTACTAGGGATCCGGCATGAGGTTTTGTTATACTAGGTTCATCCTGGGTATATGTTCTAGACTGTGTACCCGAGCGGACAACTCGAGTCGAGGAGGGGGCTACGTACCGGGGACCCGCGAGATCGTCCGGCTTTGTAACTTGTCCGGCCTCTTTCTTATTTCAGGGTATGACACTAATAGAATAGGGAGTCTTGACCAGCAAGCTCCTCCACGGAGGTAAGAAGAGAAGGGTTTCAGCACAGTTTATATACAGTTCAGATAATATCAAAGCGGTAAAAGACAACATTTAGCACGTTATGCCCAAACATGTAATAAAAATCAGATAATAAAGCCAAATATAACAATTATTCTAAGCTCGAATTCTAAACCCTGAACCAAAGATTTTGGGTTGTATTCCCCAGCGGAGTCGCCAGAGCTGTCACACCTCCTTTTTGCGCGCCCGCCCCGAAGGGTAAGTGCGCGAGGGAGTTTTTCTAATTTAAGTGACAATATTTGAAATGGGATTATTTATTTAATTCAGAGTCGCCACTTGGGAAAGGTTTGGCTTTTGGTGTCCCAAGTCACCGGTTTTATCTTGAATCCCAAATCGAGGAAATTGTTAACTTTCCAAATGAAGTCTGCGAACCAGAAATTCTAAGTAAAGAATTCTGTTGACCCGAGGGAAGGTGTTAGGCACCCCCAAATCCCGTGGTTCTAGCACGGTCGCTTAAATTGTTATAATGGCTAAATATCTGATTTTTAATACATGATATAGATTGTGTGCTTTTATTAGGTTTAAACCGCTTTATCGTTATTATTTATCTTTTATGGAATTGCAACGTCGTAAAATGCATTTCGAACCACGTCACAATCAATGCGTCCGTGGTTGTTAATACATTCCAACTCCGTTGAGATTTGGATTTGGGTCACATAAATGCGCACCCGAATTTAAGAAGGTAATTTAATTAAATCGCGCCTAAAGAGTCTAACGCGTTATTATCTTTGGGGAAGGCAGTGAAGTTCACTAAACAATCCATCCCAAGAAATCTAAATATTTATTACGACCAATTATTGAGGGCCCCGCAATTTGCATTTGTATTTGGCGAGGCTCGTCTCATTCTTTTTGAAAGGATAAACCTACAGTGACTACATTTTCTATTATGTTTGTCTCTAAAAATGAAAGAAGAAAATATACGCTAATTAAATTACATGCTTGGCCAGCTCCGGCCTCTTATTAATTATTAGATTACAAAAGATGTTAATGGAAAACTGCACTCGAATTTGTAAGGCGGGGAATTACTTCGTACCTTATTCCATGAGCGGACCGCTAAAAATATGCATGCAAGATTGACAAAAATGCTAAGCTCACGCTAATCGTTCTTCAAGTTGAACTTAAACTAACATATTTTTTTTGAGATTACTGGAATCAATTACTAGAGGATATCATTAACGAGATTCAAACATTGTCCTATAAACTGCCTAATGAAAACCGATTTGATAGAGTTAGCTCAAATGATTTAAAAACTATATTACATTTGGAAAAATTAGAAGCAGTCTGCCTTATGTGTGTAAAATATGACTAGAGATGAAATTTGGCTATCGATATACTAACTACTTGTGCATTCCACAAATTATATAGCTATATCATACAGACAACTAAACAACTACAGGTCCAGTATTAAACAACTAAGTTTCAATTAAATACAACTATCTAATGCATTTTTCATTGAGTTATAAACCAAAAAAAACTGCACAAATCCACTAAAATTTTATAAAACTACAAATACAACACCAAATGATTAAAGTCCTTCGTATCTTTCATTCATGCTCAACTTTACTGTTACATCAGTGTGGAATTCTAGTGTGTACCTGGATATTGGACACAAGAAGAGAGAAGGGGTCAGCAAGAACAGTAGTAGCATACACACAACAACAATAGGTTCGGCAACACAGCACAACCAGTAATGACAGCAGCAGAAATTTCAGGAGCAAATTAAAACCAAGAGGAGAAGCCAGTAGCTTAATAGAACAGTGCTTGAAAATCAACAGACAACCCAGGCTGCTAAGTGAATCCCAGCAGTACAAAAAGATCACAGGCAAAGGCAATAAAATAGTAGTTTCTGATTTTTGAACATTCGAGCAGAAAACAAACTGAAGCTCTTTGTTGTGAAACCTAGCCTTAGAATACTAAAATTCTGGAAAATTCTCTCAACTACTTAGCCTATGTTTTGCTTTTAAGGCTCTTGGAATCTTTTTCAAATTCCAGACCTTTTTGTTCTCCAATCCCTTTTGGTTCTAACTATGCTCTTTCTTTCTTCTATCCTGGTTTCTTTTCCCCCAGTCCCTTTCCTTTTTCTATTTTTTTTTCTTCTTCTTGGGTTCCTCCCTCTCTTCTTCTGAAACCCCTTCCCCCTTTATAGCCATACACAGACCTTCCCCCTCCAGCTCTTAGAGCAACTAGTCCAATAAAAATACTGAATCCCTCCCATGTGACCCTTCTGTTTTTCCACTCAAAAACTCAAAAGAAAAATATTCCCCATGAGATTCCCCCTGACAGCCCTCTTTTCATTATTACAATGGTTTATCCTTTATTAAATTAAGCAAGTATGGGCAGCATGAGTATGTCCTGACAGCACATGCTGTCCATTTTACTTTAATTCATTAAAAACTACAATGCACATGATGTCCCAGATCTAAAATGAGTAAACATGCCAGCAATTTTATATCAATTCAAACTAAACTCTGGAATCTATATTAAACTGCAGCTATAAACAATCCTTAAATGATTTTGATTCAACTAACAAACTACAAATAGTTATAATCAATTCTCAGCTGATTCAAACAATGCCTCAGTAAATAAAATTAACAGCATGGGTCAGATTACTACCATTCCAAACTGAAACTAATCGACGACATATATCGAATCGACTACGCGAATTACAACACATACAATCAGTAGCAAATGATCAGAATCAAACAGTATTAACAGGTGGTTCAAATTGTACTGTCAAAAATAAAGAATTGCCCTGGAACTAATTAATCGGTCAAACTCAATCCAATCTATTATATAGTTTGTACATATACACTCATCAATGAACAGAGAAAAATTCGACCAAATAACAGGTCCGGGCGAGGTGGACAGAATAGTCGACACAAAATGAAAACAACTCAAACTGACATTTAAACACGTAAATAGACATCAAACAGACAACAACATGGGACTGACAAGGAAGAGAAATTACCTTAAGAAATTGAAGGTTAGACGAACCCGTCTTGGACTCTGAATCGGACCTCTTTTGGGGTTGAACGGACTTTAATCGAAGTGTTCTCAACTGAGAACACCTCGATTAAGGTCTATTAAAACCCCAACCCTTCGTTTAGTTGGACAAAACCCCAGGTTCTGGATTTCTAGGATTCTTGGGGGTTGATTTGGGGTCCGAGCTTTTCTGGTTAGATTCGAACCAAACCAAGCTTAGTTTGGTCACTAGGGAGGTCAGGGGAGTAACTGGTATGGATTTGGGGTGGTTTGGCATAGGTTGGGGTTTGGCTCGAATCTTCAAATGAAGCTTCGAGACGATGGGGGAAGATTTGAGACCAACGGTTTGCAGATCCGTGTCCAGGGGGTCGAGGTGCACTAGGGGTGTTAATCTGGTCGAGGTGCACTAGGGGTGTTAATCTGGTGGTCACCGACATTGTTGCCGCCGAGTTTATGGTGAGGGAACGGAGAGGCGGCGCTTAGGGTTCTGAGGGGTGTTTGGTTCAAAGATGGGAGGGGAAGTGTGTTTGGGAATGAACGGGTAAGAGGGGTTTGGGGTTTTTGGGTATATGGAACGTGGCAATTAACTTGAGCTGTTAGATAAAATGATCTCAACGGCTTGGATTGATTGGTGAGGGACAAGACGGGGTCGTTTGGTGTAGAAACGGGGTCATTTGGTTTTAATGAGGGGCTGGGTCGACCCGGGTAAGTAGGTCGGGCATCTGGGGAAGCCTGGAGCCGTTGGATTGGATGGGATGAACGGCTCCGATTGGTCATGCGTAAACGGCGTCGTTTCTGGTGTCTGAGAGATGGACTGGGTCAGTGTGTTTTGGGCCTGATTTTTTTTTGGGTTTAAAACGAGCCCAAGTCTGAATCTTTCCTTCAATTTTGCACTCTTTTCTTTTTCCTTCTTTAATTTCTAATTTAAAAAGTCCGAATTTACAAAAATCCCAAAACAAATTATAAAATTAAGATTATATCACACAGACATTAATTGATTTTTAGTAATAATTAACACGCAATATCATATATTAATTAAACAAAATCAACCATTAAACGCTAATAATGACAAAATTACCAAAATAATATTTTTTGTGATTTCATTCATTTAAAACCCAATATGATTTAATTAATTCCTAATGGTAGAATAAGATCCTAGATTTACACGCAACACACATTTTTTGTATTTTTAATTAATAAAATAAACAATCAAAGACAAAACTACAAATAGCTATCAAAATGCCACGCAAATTCACAAAATTATACACAAAGATAATTTATTATTTTTTTTTTCGATTTCTTTTGGAGTAATTGTCGTGTAAACAAAAATCACGTGCTCACACAAGTAGGATCCAATCACCATAGGAAGAAAAAGCCCTAGCTTTTCCCACTTGTTTTTTGCAGATGATCTAACACTAATGGCTAAGACAAATGGAAAATCATGCTATGCCATTAAAACAGGTCTAGAATGATTTTATTCATTGTCTGGTCAAACCATAAACCACTCCAAGTCTAAAATTCTATTCTCCCAAAACTGTAACCCTACCATCACAAAAAGTATAATCAATACATTAGGTATTAAGAGAAGTGACAACTTTGGTACTTACTTAGGTTTTCCAATTCTGAATAAAAATCCAAAACCGACTGATTACCAATTTATAATTGATAAAATGAGTGCAAGACTTGCCTCTTGGAAAATGAGATTCATTAATATAGCCGGGAGAACCACCCTGGCTCAATCATGCATCAACTCTATACCTAACTATTACATGCAATATACTCTACTCCCAAAAAAGACCATTAAAAAGATTAATAAAATTCAGAGGGACTTTATTTGGGGTACCAAATGAGAATAGGAAAAAGCTTCACTTAGTAAATTGGACAAATGTCTATCAACCAAAGTCTTCAGGGGGTCTGGACATCCATAGTGCAAATACAAAAAATTTGACTAACCTAGCTAGTCTAGTTTGGAGACTTCTTACACAGACCACCTCTCCTTGTGCAAGGCTGGTTATTACCAACTATGGAGAGAGTTACCAAAAAATAAACCATTCCTTCATCTGGAAGACCATAATTAAAGGGTGGGAATTATGCAATAAAGAAATCACATGGTCACCCCACCTAAATTCAAACCTAAACATTTGGGATATAAGATGAATCCCAAACTTCACAAACCTAAGAAGTTTAATTGAAGGTCCCATTATGCATGAAACCCACAATCTTAAAATCAGAGATATTTATACCAATAACAAATGGGATCTCACAAAACTATCGGTAGATATTCCTTCTGAAATTCAACAAAACCTCCTTAAGGTCAAAATTCGAACAAAGGGACCCTTAAATGATATACCTATATGGCCTCTTTCATCCAAGGGAATTTTTACTAGCAAAAGTTATTATAACCTTGTTGAACCAATTGTCAAAAATTAGTTAGATTATGATTGGATTTGGTCTTTATCCTGCCCAAATAGATAAAAAAAAAATTATGGCAATGCCTCCATACCAGGCTACCTTGTAGGAATAACTAGCCCGGATTGGAATCAATATTGACCCGATATGTCCTATATGTGATATGAAAGAAGAGGAATCTATCACTCGTATTTTCCTCACCTGCAAAGTGAACAAAACATTTTGGGATAATTTGGGTGGGGTAACCTTTTATGAACCCACAAAGGGACACTGGCTTGCTCAATTACATAATCAAATTTTCTCAATAAGACACAACCTACTCGAATGGAATTATTTCCTCCCTTTCGCCCTATGGGAAATTTGGACTAACAGAAATGCTAATAATCAAAACAACTTGAGGAACGCTATTAACATAAACAATATTATTCAAAAAGGAGTAGAATTCAAGTTTCTTACAGAAAATAACCTGCTGCCAATTGAAAGGATTCAATTACAAATCAAGTGGCAAAAGCCCCCAAAGGGATGGTACAAATTAAATGTTGATGCTAGTCATAACAACTGCCAAAGTGCACTAGGGGGAGTATTCCGCAATGCAAATGGTCACTGGATTGTTGGATTCACAAAGTCCATACAAGCTAGGGGATCTTTGGAGGCAGAACTAAAGGCAATAAAGGAAGGACTCAAAACTGCCCATGAGTGGGATTTATTCCACCGGAAATAGAGACAGATTGCGCGGAGGCAATTCAAACTATACAATGTGGTAATAGGCTTTTTGATAATATTGTCAATATTTGCAGGTTGTTAATACACCAAGGGAAGGCGACCCTCCTCCAGCACACATTTGGGGAAAGCAACACTGTCGCTCACATCATGGCCAAGTCGGGAAGAACTCCAGGAAGGAAGAAAAAAAGTTTTTGTTTCCCCTGCAAATGTTGTTTTTAATTCTGTTAAGTATGATAAAGACAGTCAACGTTATTTTGTTCAGTACCTATCAATGGATGCTTGCAATAGATTAGCAAGCTTAGGAAATTAATGTGTCCTAAGCGGCACACAACTAGGCCATGATGCAGCAAACGTTACGTGATTTTAATATATATATTTTCTAGTTTGGTCAAAAAAAGAAAGCACACAAAGTGAGGGTCTATTACTTTTAGCCACGTGTTGAATATATGGCTTTTCCTAGTGCTAAACAGACTAATTAAAGGCTAATTAATCTTAACCGTTTATAAATAAGAATAAATATAGGTCATTTTTTGTAACTAAGGAAACGAACCATCGACAAAAGACATACTTCCTATATTAATACATTTTCATTTGGTTCAAGAGCAAATATGACCCTGCTCCATGAAATTGATTTAAGTGGTTGTCTTGTTTCCTAGAAGGCTAGTAAACGCTTCTCAGACAATAAGTCGGTCCAAAAGTGAAAGGTGCATAGTGGTCATCCCAATCGTGCAATAAAATTCAACTTTTAGCCTTTTTTTATGTGTCATCAAAACCGTGTATAAACTCCAAAGCACCTGCCACCTTGAAATTTGGTGGAGGCTTGGCTTGCTAATTGCTATTGCTATTGCTATTGCTCTTTCTCCTCCCTATTTCCAGGAAACTTCACAATCCCCTCCCCCCTTCCTCCCCCCTTTTTTTGGCCCTTTTCCCTTTTTTCACCTCTTCTTGGTATAAGTCTTGATTAAATTATCTGAATCTAAGTGTTCCTTCCATTTTCTTACCCCAAAAAGAAAAAGTTTCGTCTTTGAGGAATTTCAGCCAAAGGGGTACAAGAATTTATTGGAATTTCATTTTATTAAGTCTGACATAATATAATGGATTCAGATTCTTGGACTCGTCTATTTACTTCTTCAAGGCGTTACCAATCTCGATCAGGTCAGTATTATGTTACTATTTATCTTCTTTTTAGGCTTACCCATAAACGATGCAGGTGTATAGATTACAACTTTTATAACCCCACCCAAACCCACAAATGATTTTGGCTTATTTTCTGAGATGGGGTTAAGTGGAATATGTTTCTTTGCACGAAAAATGATGAAATTTACATTTGAATTTGCTTTTTATCGCTATTGGTTTTCCTTGCCCAGATATGAAAATTACAATTTTTTTGTCGAGCTGGGGTTTTCTTGAGTACCAGAAAATGAAGAAATTTACATTTTCTTATGTGGGTTTTGCTTATTTTTTTGTAGAAATAATGTAATCAGAAATTGTTGTTTATAGGTTTTCGTTGCTCGGAAGTCAACCTGGTGTAAAGATTACTACCGTTTGTTTTTTCAGATTTTTCGTTTAATGAGCTAAGGTTTAGTGAATAGGTTTCTCTACCTGAAAAGCATGGAAGAATTTACGTTTGCATTTCTGATTTTTTTTTCCTCATTAGCGATGTCGTTTAGAATGTAAGTAGAAATTATTGTTGCGCAAAAATGAAGTAGGTGTGAAGAATACAAATATATGATTTTTCCACCTTTTTGTTTAAACTTTTTTGGTGTGTTTTGCAGATATCTATAACATAGGAGAGGAGTATGACGGTGAAGAGGAATCGAGGCCAGAGTTTCTGTGTCCTTTCTGTGCTGAGGATTTTGATATTGTTGGCCTCTGTTGTCATATCGATGAAGAGCATCCTATTGAGGCTAAGAATGGGGTACAATATCTCTACTACTAGTACTTCTTTACCCATTTGTTTTCATTGAGTTAGCAAATGTAGGTTTTGCGTAAGCGTAAAAGCGTTTAAAACCAGGGTGACTGTCACAGAACCTTCTAATTTGCCGTTAGACTTCTTTACATTGAACTTATTCAGGAGTTGTTTCTTTCGTCTTATCAAGAAAAGGAAATGGTTTCTTTTCTTTCTATTCTTCCTTGGTGAACCCAATAGGTTTGTGAAGATAAGTATTGGCGATCTAAAATGGAGGCTTTCATTTCTTGTAATAATTCCTTACCATTAACAGCCTCTTACAGAAATGCAGGGTAAGGCTGCGTACAATAGACCCTTGTGGTCCGGCCCTTCCCCGGACCCTGCGCATAGCGGGAGCTTAGTGCACCGAGCTGCCTTGTTTTTTAATTCCTTACCGTTAACTGTGTATATGTCTATAGAGGCTTGGACTTCAGAATTCAAATCAGTGAATAACACTGGTTGTTTGAAGCTTTGAACTTCAAATTTCAAAGTAATGAATTGAATTTGTTTTCTGTTTTCCTTATCTATGTGTCAGAAAAAACATAGTTTCTTTTTTTCCCTCTCCTGCCAAAAATATGGAGATACAGAATTTTTTAATTCATGAACCATATTAAATTAAGCAATATAGATAAAATATCAGAAGCATTATGTGCAATTAACACTGGTTCTACATTGCACAGTCCCCTTGCTCCTCTTTAAAGATAGAATGTTATAGGCCAAATATTTCATTTAGGCACTTCAACTTAGGATTGTACCTATTAGACACTTCAACCCATTTAGAAGTGTGTCTATTAAACACAATATGATGACATAGCAAAAAACGTGTTTTGCACATCCCTTAAGCGCCTGACATAATCAGGCATCCAAAGTTCCACGTGCTTCTTGCCGGAAACTGTGTAGGTCCACTGGAAATTTGATTTTCCAGTGACTTTTCTCTTTCTAAGATTTGGTGACACCACCACCATCTGCTTCTCCTTCAATTTTGTTTGCCGCTGCCACCAGAATCACTTTCTCCTCCTTCAAATCCGCCAACCACCACCCTTCTTGTTTTTCTCCTCCAAATCTGGCCACACCATCAAAGGCAGGAACCTAGTCACTTGCGACTGCAGAACAATACAGATAAGATGCACAATATTTTCGAACCATGTAGTAGATTCATTAGCTAAACACAGTCAATAAGTGCAAATGTTGCATATATTTTGGTATCTTCCAGGGTTGAGTAGAGGCGTACTTGGACTAGAAAAATAGCTATATTCATCATTTGGCTTTAGATATAAAAAGTTATTACAACTAAACCAAAGGAAACAGAGCTTTATGAGAAAATTCATAAACCTCTATTTGGAAATTATGTCCAGCAACAATGGCGGAGAAGAACTCATAGGCTCGAAGGCAAGAGGGAAACATCTTTAGATTAGTAGAAGCAAAAGACGAAAAGAGGACGGTGGGAGGGTTCTATGGAGAAGACCGAGGGCGGGGGCCGGGTAGTCTGTGGAGAAGTGGAGATGCCAGCGGCGAAGTGGACGACGACAGTGGTTCAGTGCCATGTCTTGAAACTTTTCCTTTTTTAGTTAGTTAGAGTCAGGCCACGTGGCTTTTTATAATTGATTAGTTTTGCCATGTCACTGCATGTGAAGTGCACATGCTTTATTTGTTTTACTGGTTTGTAGTGAGAGGTTTAATAGGTACAGTTTAATGCATGTTAGAGTGTCTAATATGTACAATCCGAAGTTAAAGTGTCTAAATGAAATATTGTGACAACTTTAAGGGGGTGCTTATGTATTTGTCCAATGTTATTACATCTGGATGGCTCAACCATGAAAACTGAGCGACGAGAATCTATCTTCACAGACTTGTAAAGGTAACACTTAAATTGATCAAGCTTCTAGTCACTGGAGAACGCCCCAAACCGGGAAAAAAAAAGAGTTCTTCATGCAGTGATCTTTATTTGAAATATGAGCAGCTAATTTTTATTCATTTTAGTATTGTGATGTTTCAAGGGTCTTGACTTATTTCTTCCCCCACCTCCCTCTTTTTCTGTTCGAGGGTTGGACATACTACCTTTTTTTATTGAGAAAAAAGGTATAACAAATGAGCTTTCTACGACTCCTTTCTGAAGAGCTTCCAGTTTGGGGTAATATTGAATGACTGGAAAGTTTAACCGTCTGCATTTCTGCTTCTTTTTTTAAATATATTTTTTTTATCTTTGTTTTCGAGTCAACAAAGAGGTTGTGAGTTCGAGTCACCCCAAGAGCAAGGTGGGGAGTTCTTGGTGGGAAGGATGCCGATGGTCTATTTGGAAACAGCCTCTCTACCCATGGTAGGGGTAAGGTCTGCGTACATACTACCCTCCCCAAATCCCACTAGTGGGATTATACCGGATTGTTGTTGTTGTTGTTGGTTGTGTTTTTGTTTTCTTTTTATGAATAATTTGTGGTAGCTTTACTACTCTTTGTCGGTTCCTCAGTTCTCCAGGTACTGAAATGGCTTTTTAACTTAAAATCTAGTGTTCTGAATTTGGTTTCCATATCTTGTTAATAAATTTTCCAAAACTATAAGAGTCAGCTAATTAAAAAGTGCTGTCTCATCTGCTGGCTATAGAATCGAAAAAACTGTGTACTTCCAACCTATGTTGCGCGGACTCTCCAAAATACTGCCGCACCCGTGTCGGATTCTCCAAAAATACACTACTTTTGGAGAATCCGACACGCACCCGGCGATATTTTCGGAGAGTCCGAGCAACATAGCTTCCAACTAACCTGGAAAAAAAATGACAGCCCAGTGCACTAAGCTCCCACTATGCACAGGGTCCGGGAAAGGGCCGGACCACAAGGGTCTATTGTACGCAGCCTTACCCTGCGTACAATAACCAAAAAATAAAAAAAAAAATAGTTAAGTTGCTTAAGTGAGCAGCGACTTAAGGTGTTCTAGGGCTCATTCCGCAAAGAACGCATAGTGTGTTTGTGTGTCTGTGGTTCAGGGCTCAACGAAGTTACTTATTTGGATAGTGATGTATGATAAGCGCTTTCATAAAAATAAAAAATAAAATACTAAATAGCGTCTGTTAAAATTTGAGGAGGAGCTACCTAATTTTTGAGTGGCTTTTAAAGAGCTTCTAAATGTATAACCAATTCTTCAGCAGTGCTCCAACCTGCTAAATAGCAAAGTAACTATTTCTTTTTTACAGTTCTTTTTTGGAGAAAATAACCAAAAGGCAAGTGTGGTTTAATGACTTCTTTAAAAGGTTGCTCAATTCAAACAATAGCTCCTCTATGGAAGGGATTGTTACTGAAAATTTTAATCACACAATATAGTTTTCAGAACAATATTTTTTCAAGAAACAAAATAATGTTTAGTTGCATTATTATTACCTTCTCTGTTGACAAAAATTTAGTCAAGGCTTCAACACCATTAACCTGAGAATAAGATAATAAACTTAGAACTAGAAATGAGATTTTATTACATGATTTAGAATCAGGTAGAGACTAAAGTGGTTTGATGATTATAATACGTAGATCTCCTCATGATTATAAAACTTTATTCTGCTATTTCTGAATAAAATCGAGATAGCTAAACACTATTTGCTAATTGCTACTAGCTTGTCAGTTTCATCTCCGGCTAGTGGTCAGGGCTCTGCTAAAGAGCACAAGGTGATCCTAGCGCTTTGTCAATTTTTTTTGTGATGTTAGATAACATGTCTTTATATGCAGATATGTCCGGTTTGTGCAAAAAGGGTTGGAATGGATTTGGTTGGTCATATTACTCAGCAACATGGAAATATTTTAAAGGTATCTTTTTGGTTATCTTTCATTATTGATTTTCACGAGTTTTGGACTTGAAACCTCTCTTGGGTTTGCTTCAGTATCAAATGTGCAGCATATCAGAATTCTTTGATTTAAACCGTATTTGAGCGTGTCAGTTTGTCTTAGTTTTGCCGCTGGAACCATTTGCATAGTATTTATCGTTGACTGCATTACAGGTACAGCACAGGAGAAGATTTCGAAGGGGTGGTACTTCGGCTCTCTCTATTTTAAGAAGAGAGCTAAGGGAAGGAAATCTGCAATCCATCCTTGGGGGATCCTCTCGTTTGGTTTCTTCCTCCACTACAGATCCCGATCCCTTGTTATCTTCATTCATTCACAATACACCTTTGGCTAATGAAATTCCTGATGTTCAACCTTTACCTTGTACTAAGCAAAGTTCAAAACAAGAAAGCACTCTTGAAAACTCCTACGAAAGGTAATGCCTCATTACTTCTGTTTGTGTTTTTTTCCTCTCCCAACTGCCTATGATTATGTGTATTACACTAGCCCCGGAGGTTTTATATTCATGTCTCTTTGATTGCATGTTTGAGTGGCAACTTGATTAAACCTTGTTCCATTGATTGCATGTCTGTCTGCTAACTGGATTAAACCTTTTGTTTAGTGGTTGAGTTGTTGAATATTTTTTTTTATCTGGATAGCCTTTTACGTTTTTGCTTATTATCAAGTTAAACATGCGAAATTGATGAGCTGTTACAAAATATATACCTCATCTATGTCATTTGTATGTTAATAGTTTCATTTGTCAATAGGGGTAACTACTGCTGAGACTTGACAAAGGTAAGGTAGGGACTAGTGATGACTGTTTATGAAGCCGTGGTCATTTGATTGTGCGAGGCTTTTCTGTTGACATATAAATCATTGTTTCCCTCTATTTTTTTGTGCGTGTGGGTGTTGAGGTGAGATTTGGCCATGTAGACAAGAAACCTAACATATTAAAAGAAATGACGCGTTATCTGAGGCTTAAGTGATTGTGGGCTGTAAAAGCTGTTCATCATCAAGATACATGGCATTGAGTTTCTTCTGTGGTCCACTTCTATTTACCAATGTCCGAAATTATTGATTTTGTTGATCTTGTTTAACAGAAATGTTCAGCCACCTCCACTATCTGACAAAGACCAGGAGGAGAAGGCCAGGAGAAGTGAGTTTGTGCAAGGGCTGCTGCTGTCCACCTTTCTTGAAGAGGACTTGTAAGCAAGAAGAGAATAATGTAGCTTGGATAGAGAAAAGAAAGGGGATGCTGCCATTCTGTGTAGTAGCTAGGGCAAGAGGGAACTCTTAAAAGTCCTACTTATGTGTATATTAATTAAAGACTACGTTCGTTTCCCATCTCCAATGTAGGCCATATGCTAATATATTTCTAAGTTAATTGTGTAAAGCAACAAGAGAGATATATGACTATATAGCTAGTTTCACTAAAATTATCAAGCAGTGAAGCAGCTATGGCTGCTGGCTGCTTTTCATCCGTTAGCAGTAGAATTTGCCTTCGCCTACACTGCTGGTTACCACCAATAGGCAAAAGACCTGTATTGGAAACCCAAGTTAGGAAGAGGTTGGACACTTTGAGGGTGGTGTATGTATTAGCCCCAAAATAGAATTACCAGGCATAAGGTACTTGAAGAGACTTTTATTGACCACCAACAATATTTGTTACTGGCTTAGAAGGGTTGACGTGGGACAATGAAATATGACAATAGTTTTTCTTAGGCGTTGGTACTTGTTTTGTAGACGTTACTTGCATCACATAGTAACAGGGGCGGATGCAAATGGGAGGTGTGGGTTTGCATGAACGCATCCTCCTCTCCCTAACACGCATAGCACTAGTGAATTTCAGCTCAAATACTTAAATTAACACGGGTGAATCAAAGCTTAAGTGGACAGTTTAGTACACTTTAGTCTAAGGGGAGGGTACTGGGATCTTAAGGGTTAAGGGTAGGGAGGGTAAGGGTAAGAGAGGGTTCCTTAAGGGTACTTTTCTTAATATTACTTAGTGGCTAATATGTAGATAAAATAATCCCAAAATAGGTCCAAGGTTTACAATTTGTCCAAATAAAAATAAAACAAGACATCTATAACTAGCTATTACACAAGCAACTCTAAAAATACTAACAAGCTAGCTATTACAATGAGGGAGAAGGTAGGTTGCCATAAGAAGATGGTGTAAGTGAGTCCACAAGCCAAGTGCAAAGACCTCATAGTAGTACCTCTAATGCCTTTACTAGGCGCCAGGTTTTGCATTCCAAAGGACAAGGCAAATGTGAATCTCCAACTAATACACCATACCACAACAATTCTCTAGAATTCCTCCAAGCATGTGTAGATATAGCAGCTGCTACAATGGATAAACCTTATGGAGTTCCTGAATATTACTGAACAAGATAGTACCAATGTAGTCCAAGGCAGGCTGAATTGTACTCTAATAAGGTACTTGTAATAGTACAGTACCAAACATAAGTTGCCTGCCTGACATTACCATCGCATACACTGCCCCACCATCTCCAGATTGAGCATGCAACCATGTTGATTCCACTAGACAGTGGCATAGTAGTGCTGTCACAATTAGATAGAGCCGTCAATATGGGCTTGGCTCGTTGGGCCAGTCCAACCCATGATTTAGTAGGGTTGGGTTAGAATTTTTGAAGCCCATTTAAAAATGAGGCTTTTTAGCCCAGCCAGAGTAAGTCCGTAGCTCGTGAGGCTTAATTGAGGTTGGGCTCGACCGGCCCATGGGCCTAATAAAATTATTTGTTTAAATAAAATAAAATACAAAAAGTATATTGTCTCTAGGCGATGGAAAGCCAGAATTGGATCTTTACTTAGAGGAAACAAAGCTTGATCTTGAGAAGTTTCAAGAGATGAATGTTGTCATGTATTGGAAGGACCATTCTAGAAAATATCCCGATCTTTCAATGATGGCGCGTGATGTACTTAGTATTCCTATTACCACTGTAGCGTCAGAATCATCATTTAGTATTGGTGGGCGTGTTCTAACAAAGTACAGAAGTTGCATCCATCATGAAAATGTCTAAACACTTGTTACTACTCGAAATTGGTTGCACAACTTTTCCCAAACTTAATGTAATATTTTTTATGTGAATTAGAATATTATTAGTTTTTAGAATTTAATTATTCTTAATATTTAACTAATTAATATTGCATCTGAATTATAAATGTAGATGAAAGTGAAGATGTTAAGACAACCTTGTCACAAGCAGATTCAAATGTGTTTGATGAAGATGATGTGTTGGATATCTCATAAGGGTCATGGACGTTCTCTTGAATAGTTTGTTTTGAGTTTTGACTTCTAATGAATGAAATATAGTCTTGTCTTTTACTTTTTTGGTGTTTATTGTGATATATTAGAACAATATAAAATAGTTATTAAGTTTTGCGGATTTTTTCTAATAAAATACTTTTTAACTTTTAAATATTTATCTTTTTATAGGTTAGAACTTAGAGAAAAATATAAAATTATATTTTAAAAAATAATAGGCCGGTTCGTGGGGCCCGTGGCCCACATAGGGCTGGGGTGAGCTGGTCATTATAAGACCCATCAAAATGATGGGCTAGCCCATCCCAGTTTGCCACTTGCTAAAGCCCACGTGGGCGGGCTGCACTAACTCGCCCGGCCCATATTGAAAGCTCTATAATCAGATTTAACCAAGCATCAATAACGTGCATTTGTAAACCTTGATTTCTAAGGGTATGAGTTAAGGGTATTTTTTTGTACCCTACTAGTACCCCTTCCAGTCCTAAGGGTGCAGTACCTATACTTAGGGGTAATTTTAAATTAAAATTTTTTAAAAAGTTATATTTAAATGCAAACAAACTTTAACGGATGAAAAATATTCAAGGTTATGAAGTGCCTTTTATTTTATTTTATTCAATATAAACATTAGATTTCTAATACACGTTATAAGTATTTATTTGTATTTCAACACTTGTAAAAATAAAATTACATATTTCTTTTGAACGATTTAATTTTTCAATAACTTTTCGTGGTTTTTCGGTTGGAACTGGTAGCACTTGTTCATCTTCTCTGTTAAATACTATTTCATTATATGCATCGTCGTCTTCTTGAATTATTTCTGAAAGGACAAAGTTTCTTCTTTTCGCTTTAATCCAATCTCTGATAAAATGAAGTCTCCAAGGTGTCTTCTGAATGAGTGTTTATGGTCTCCAAGTTAAGATCGTACTGCACTGAAAGCTCTTTCGGAAGCTACTGATGAAGCTTGAATAATTAGCACATCTCAGGTCATTCTTGAAAGAATCGAAAATGATTGTTGGTTCATTCTCTAATATTTTATCAAGTCTTCATTCCCTTCATCATCGCAAAAATCAATAATTCCTGCAAGTAAACAAACATCAAACTCATTTATTTTGTGAAGATTGCTATTGACTAATCATTTGCCGAATAGCATCAAAAGGTCTATTTGTAACAGTCTTTTAAGAGGTTGAGATTATGAATAAATAGAGGCACCACTAGTTGGTGCAACAGAGTTCATTTGTCTTTGGTAATAGTCGTACACAACTTTAGCACTTTGTTGAATATTAACCAAACAGGTAGAAAGAGTTGGTCTTTAAGTTGGTTCTTTTTCTAAATTAAAGTAAATTGTTTCAATAAGTGTCTTTAAACCAATAACTTTGATTTGAGGATGTAAAACAGCAACAGTAATATAAATAACAGGAATAGGAAAAAATATATTTTAAAAAATTTTCAACCTTCATATACTAATAAAATAATATCGGAATTCCAGCTATATATATATTACTAGAAATAGTTGGATAATATACCCCAAAAAATTCTTTATTAGCATAGAAAGTTTTCCCAATCATAATCTATTATCATATCGTGAACAGATTGAACATGAGAATTAAACATGTTAGTAATAGGCAATCGATATCCATAAGCAACTTCTTTAGGAATTTTTCTAAAGGGTCATTCACAAGATTCACAATGCATCTTAAATTCTCTACGTCTAGAAGGTGTTTAAGAGCGAAAATTATAACCAACTGCAAATCTAATTTTGTCAAGAGTAGTGCCAAATAAAGAAAGTCCATCTTGAACAACTTAGTTATAAGTATGACATGCACATCTAATATGAAATAAATCCGCAAAAGGTGTAGTTAATCTAGTTTTCAAAACTCCAATATCAAAAGTGTTACTAGAAGCATTATCTAAAGGGATCTTTACCTAGCTATACTATATTATAAACTTATTTTCCAATATTCTCTATGTTTTATAGTTTTTAATAAATATCTAGGTTTTTCTTTCAAATTGTGTAGATTTCTCATTAAAAGGCTCCCATCTCATTATTAGTGCCTTCAATTAAGGGATTCAATTATTTCCTTTCCTTTTATCCTTTTCCTCTTCTCTCTCATTCTGTTTTTTTTACATCAAAATCCCTTAATCTACACCCAGAATCTCCATCTTCTCTCTTACCATCATTGGCGACAACTACATATTATTAAATCATCAATTGCATCGTTCTTTTGTTGGGAGACCGGAAAATACTGAAAATGAAGAAATATTCAGGGATTGTATGATAACTGTATCATAATTGTATCAGGTATATCAATGCGTAAAATATAATTGTATCATACTTGCATCACAATTGTATCTAACTTGTAGATGATACATTAATATCCAAAATAATACCTGATACAATACTAATAAATTAATATATAATTATCATACATTTATGATATAAACTGTTAAATTCGTCATGAACTCACAACTACTCATTATTCAGATACAAATTTGATACAATCCCGAAAGTATTCTTACACAATTCTGATACAATTATGATACAACTTAAAACTGATTCTAAACTTAAACTAATTGTCACGACCCGGATTTTCCACCCACGGGAGTCGTGATGGCGCCTACTCATGAAAGCTAGGCAAGCCAAGTTTTATAAATTCATTACCCTTTTTATTAAGCTTGTTCAATAATTCAAAGTAATAAGTGATTTAAGCAGCGGAATAAATTAAATAATCCAGAAATGCGGAAGACGAAAACTTAATCATTAAACAAACATTTGCTACATAATCTGAAATACAATACTACCCAGAATTTTGGTGTCACAAGTCACAGACTATCTAAGAATACTACAAATAAGGTCTGAATGGAAATACACAAATCTGTTTCTGAATAAGTAAACACAGAAAGAGAAATGATAGAAGGAGACGCCAAGGCCCGCGGACGTCTGCAGGACTACCTCGGGTCGCCTGAATGGACGGAAGACAGCACCCTCACTGTGGTCCACACGCTCCGGTATCAGTATCTGCACACAGTGCAGAGTGTAGTATCAGCACAACCGACCCCATGTGTTGGTAAGTGCCTAGCCTAACCTCGGCGAAGTAGTGACGAGGCTAGGACCAGACTACCAAAATAAATCTGTGTAGTTAAATCATATATAGTAGAAAATAAAAGTAGATAATTACAGCTAAAGTTGGGCGGGGGAAACATACTGCGGGGAGTAACAGATAACAACAGAATACCAATAGAGAAATGTAAGGAACACCATAAATTAATTACCAGCAAAAGATAAGGAAATAAGGAATAAGTAAACATGTAATACCGTTGCAGGCGTGCAACCCGCACCCATTTCATATAATACCGTTGCAGGCATGCAACCCACTCCCATTTCACATAGTACTGTTACAGGCGTGCAACCCTCTCCCCTTTCATATAGTACCGTTGCAGGCGTGCAATTCGCTCCCATTTCATATAGTACCGTTGCAGGCGTGCAACCCGCTCTCATTTCATATAGTACCGTTGCAGGCGTGCAACCCCGCTCCCATTTCATATAGTACCGTTGCAGGCGTGCAACCCGCTCCCATTTCATTTATCAATACCAATCATAAAAGAATCCTGGCAAGGGAGCAGTAATATAACAACAATATCCCGGCAAGGGAACAATAATATAACAACAACATCCCGGCAAGGGAGCAATAATATCACAACAACATCCCGACAAGGGAACAATAATGATAATCCTCATATGAAGCATGAATAAACCACAACGGAGTCACAACAATTACAATACAAGACTCACGGGCATGCTTGACACCGACGTATAAATACTTATCACCATGCCTATACGCCGTACTCAATAATTAACACATAGCAAATAAGACACAACTCCTAATCCCTCAAGCTAAGGTTACACCAACCAAACACTTACTTCAAACTTCCACGGCCAACTCAAGCCTCAAACACCGCTTTTCCTTTAGAATTCGCCTCCAAATTACTTATATCTAGTCCAAATTAATTTAACAACATCAATAAATGCTAAAGAATTCATACCCAATGCTTAATTATAGATTTTCTATCATTTTCCCCAAAAAGTCAAAAATCAAACCCGGGCCCGCTTGGTCAAAACACGAGGTTCAGACCAAAACCCGATCACGCATTCACCCACGAGCCCGAATATGCAGTTAGTTTCGAAATCCGACCCCAAAACGAGGTCTAAATTCCAATTATTCAAAAAGCCCTAACTCTACCCAAAATCCCAAATTCTACCATGGAAGAACAATATTTAGGCCTAGAAATCTAATGGGTGTTAATGGAAAATGAAGGAGACAGGTTGAGGAACACATACTTATGATTTGGTGTTGATTTTACTCTTCAAAAATCGCCTAGGTTCTGATTTTGGGGAAGGAGATGTGAGAAAATGGTTTATTCCCGTTTCTGTTACTGTTTAAAATAGCTAGGCGATAGTGTTCATCGCGTTCGCGATAACACTATCGCGAAGAGCTGCCAGAAGTGGAATTATACGGTTGCGAGTCCTTCTACGCGTTCGCGAAGGGTTGGCTCCCCTGACCCTCGCGTTCGCGGACCAATGTACGCGTTTGCGTAGAAAAACGACCACATCCCAGACCAGCCCCTATTTTAGACTACGAGTTCACGGGGCAAGGGTCGCGTTCGCGTAAAGCAGCCCCCCAGTGCTCCGCGTTCGCGTCCCTTTCTTCGCGTTCGCGTAGAACAAGTTCACCCCAACCCCAATTTCTCTTTCGCGATCGCATGAAAGGCTTCGCGATCGCGAAGCACAGCATTTCTGCAACTTTTCCTAAGTATAAAAATCTTCCGAAACTCACCCGAGCCCTCGGGGCTCCAAACCAAACATGCTTACCAGCTCAAAAACATCATATGGACTTACTCGTGCAATCAAATTGGCAAATCAGCAACTTTAACAATGAATCTAGCATCAGATCAAAGAAGAATCTCAAGAACACTTAAGTTTCAAATTTCACAACCGAGGGTCCGATTCACGTCATTTCAAGTTCGTTTCTTATCAAATTTTACAGGCTCAATCTAAACACCATATAAGACCTGTATCGGGCTCCAAAACCAAGATTCGGGCCCAATACCATCAATTTCAAATACATTCAGTTTTCCAAAAACTTTTAAAATTTTAGTTAAACAATTTTATTAAAAAAATCATTTCTCGGGCTTGGGACTTCGGAATTCAATTCTGGGCATACACCCAAGTCCCATATTTTTCTACGGACCCTCCGGGACCGTCAAACCACAGGTTCGGGTCTGTTTACCCAAAATATTAATCGAAGTCAACTTAAATTAAATTTTTAAAACCAAATTAACATTTTCATCACATTTCCACATAAAAGCGTTCCGGATGTACGCCCGGACCGCACACGCAAATCGAGGTGAGGAAAAAGGAGGCTACTAAGGTCTCGGAACATAGAATTTACTAGTAAATCAAGTGATGACCTTTTGGGTCATCACACTAATACAATATCATATTATATTTGTATTAGCATTGTATCATATATTGTTTTAGGTACAAATAGTGATACAACTATGATACAATTCTAGATTATGATACAACTTTGATCTTCATCTTTTTCAAGTTTCAATTCAAAACATCCACCTAGAACCAACTCTAAACTTAAATTATGATACAATATTGTATTTTAATAGTATTAATATTGTATCAGAATTGTCTTAGGTATTGACGTATCAAATACAACTCAGATACAATTATGATACATTTATCATACAATCGTAATACAATTCTGAAATTTTTTCTTCCTCGAGTTTCAATCAGAAATTCAACCTAAAACCAACTTTAAACTTAACGAATCTCCCTTAAATTTGAGATATAAACTCTAAAGGATATTTTCAATCGTTTTCAAGAACACCCAATCCAAAAAAATCACAAATTCGTAAAATCTGAATATCTAATTCAAAGCTTCGAATTTTTTTAATGGTATGTCAATGGCAGACCCTTCCACCTGCAATTTCAGAGATAATTTTGATGGATTTGTCAATAGTTGAAGCTTTTTAATTGTTGTTGGTGGAATTGATTCAGAGAAATATATGATGCTACAATTTTAGAGAGATAATAATCTGATTTGTATGAGGGAGAGAGAGAGAGAAATATTGGTTGATTTGTATGAAAGAGAGATGATGATTTTGGGTATCAGTGAGTTTCTTACGGTAGGTAAGTACAAAGACATATAATGTTTTGCAATCCTTTGAAAAAGGAAGAGTATCTTAAATATAAGGGGATTATGTGTAACTGATACCTAATATTTAAGGTATGTTTTATTTCCTTCTTTTTATGGTTTTGTATAAAACTAGTAAATATAGGTATATAAAGTAATTAATAAGGAACCTAAATAAAGGTAGTAAATAGGTTTCTATTATAGTATAGCTAGGTAAAAATTCCTTATCTCATCTAAAGTAATAGTAATAATTTTATTAGAAAGCCCATAAATTAGAAATAAAAATACCAGTGTGTCGGTCATCCACAAATTTATAACCAAATCGGTCAGGTTTTAAATCATAAAAAAAAGGTTTGGGTACCGGTTCGATGTCGGTACAGTACCTTAAGGGTACTTACGGTACCGTTACTAAGGGTACTATTTCGGGTACCCTACCTTTACCCATACCCTTCACCCAAATCCCTCACTCAACCCCCCAACTAGAGTGATACGGTCTGGTACCGATACCGGTACTTAAGAGTACGAGTATCGGTATTACCCTACCCTTAGACAACCCTACTTTTAGTCAAGGATTCGTTCCCCCTATTTTTTTTCTTTTAAATTATATTATAATTAATAAATAGGGTTAAATCCTCATGCCCCTACCGTTTTTTCTAATTAAACACACTTTTTTGTTTCTTTTTTATTGGTTACACATTTTCTTTTTATTTTTATCCTTCTCTTTTTAGTCTTTATTTTGACTTTTAAAATTTCCAAACCAAAAATATCTCTTAGACAACGTCTTGAAAACTTGGGTCTTTGGCGCTCATGATACACCTATGCTCTTGAAATTCTGGATACGTATCTGATACGTAACCTTTTTATCACGTACGTAAGCTTCATTTAATCACGTGCGATAAGATCATACACACCATGGCTATTCCCCTTGAGTTATAATAGACCCACACCATGCTATTCGATAATATTGAAAAAAAGACGGTGTAAGCTAACAACTAGTATGGAAAACTTAGCCATGACCTACGTAGATTTTGAGATGTATAAACCCGTAAATAATAATATAATAGTTGAAGGCACTAAAAGGAAATAAGGGCCAAATTAAAAATAAGAATTAATACACACCTAGTTGGTTATTTCTAAAGACTCTATCTATAGGAATTATAGTTAGGATGAAAAGTATAAGCAGTAATAACTTTTAGGTATGTATGTTGAAATTTAAAGAATTTATTAACTTGTTTACAATTGTTAGGAAAGGAGGGCAGATTATTCGGTATTTGAAATGAAATGAATCGCGTAGAAGATTCACATAGCTGATCCTGACTGACTTGAGATAGATGCAATCTTTATGAGCAATCGAAGCAGTAGGAGTGAAGTAGAAAACTCAACGAGACTTTGAAAACATAGCTATAAACAAAGGCACATACTGTAAGGTGATATTATACTAGAGGTATTACAGACCATTTATTTGTACACGATATACATAAAATCAGCCTAATCGTTTTAAAATCAACATTAATTTGTGGTCGCCACATTAAACTCAGAACATCATTTCCAGGAACTCACTGTTGATTGAGGAAGCTCCAATGTATGTAAGGTGCTATAGGAAACAGTAAAGATGTTGTCACTCTTGACCCTACTGCAAACCTTACCACTCATCTATCTTCAGTAACTAATAAAAGTACAAAAGCTTGTATTGCATAAACAGAAGGCTACTTTCAAGTCTAGTTTTGCTATACCCAGTGACCAGCTCGTATATCGGGATGTTATTCTTACAAGAAAATAAGACGAGCTTCACCTCCGATACGAGTTATGTGACACAAAAAAACTGTAGTCAGGGTGATTAACTTGCAAAAGCCGGAGCCAATTGTCAGCAGCTCGTAACAGAGAGTTGACCTTCTGACATTCATTAACTCCATCAGGAAACCAGAATGGTACTTGGAATTTGTAGGAGGCCAGCCCAAAGGTTGAGAGAGGTAGCTTGGCAGACGTACCAGTACCAACAATGCCTCTACTAATAGTTGTACCATGCTGTTGAGGCCAGTCAGTCCTAGAAACTGCAAAAGCTTGAACAATAGATGGTCAGCAACTTCAAGAACGAACAACTGGCCCATTTTGTCTGTGAATTGAGCAGAAATAGAGAAGAAATGGGATGAATGACTTACCACCGGCAGGTGTTGAAAGAGAATGGTACGTCAAAAAGCAAGCATCAAGATTTTGCAAAGTTGGTCCTGTGGGTATCCTATATATGGGATACCTTCATGATGGGAAAAGCAAAAGACACATCAGTATTAACAGGTGAGTTTAGAAACCAAATCTTTGTTCAGTGACGGCTGAAAGGAGAAAATCTTACCAAGCCACAGAAATCCAACTTGCAGGAGTCAGATCACAGCTCCTACAGGTTTTCAGTTCAGGAAATTTAGATGCAAGGCCTGAAATCTGCAGCATTGTGGGCAAAAGATTATAAGTGCTATAACACGATAAAATAGAAGACTGACACACTTCTGTTTGAAGATAAATTACTTGCCTTGTCAGCTAAAGGTTCACGACCATATGGTTGATTCCGCTCAAAATATTCAAATATAAGGAGACCGTTCCCCATCTCATTCTCATCGCCTGAAGATTCCAAGAAAGGGTCTTTTTTTAGGGAGAGATGCTTGATTACATCAATACTTGAGCCAATCATATTCTGCTGATTCCAACTTCCATGAACTTTATTGGCTACCCTTGAAGCTCCAGCTCCATATTCACTACTGTCATCACTACTTGTCTCCCTGAGAGAATCAGAATCACTTTCTTCACCTGGTCTCCTGGAAAAAATTTAAGCCCAAGATTGCTATTTGAAAGAATATGCAGCTGATCCATACTAGTAATCCACAATCAAATGCACCAACAAATTAAAATGAACTAAGCTTTTAAGGAAACAGAGCAGTTACTGTGTATTTCAATGATTAAGCAAGATGTTTTCTACTTCAACCTAGTTTTCACTTAGTAGGTAAGATGAGCAACACAACAAAAAATAGAACGTTAATAACCTTGAGACATTTGCTAGCTCCATCTTCTTGCACAAAGTAAAATAAAAACTTTAAAGCAGTAAAGGACTAGTCAAATAATCAACAAAGGAGTTCAACTTTAAGGACTATACATGCCCGTCAGGCCGATGCCACATTACCCTGTTAAAAGTGTTCTCTTGAACAATCTTTTTAGGTCACTCTTTGTGCAATAAATGTCCATAGAAGCTCATAGTTTATTTATGCAAAACCTGAAGCGCTTCAATAGCTAAATTTATAATTAAGAATATGCCTTCCATGACCAAAAATATAAAACGTATATCCTGCAATATAGCATAGAGGAAGGTCCACGCTTTAACTTCAATTGAGTGGCACGGCCACGGCCATGGCCAGAAGGTTTAGATATCCACATCTCATTGATCTTGGTCTTTTACATAATAGATAACATTTGAGTTTATAAGAGATAAAAATAAATATAAAAATTGCAGATTAACCAATCCCCATACTAGCCAGAAGCTAGGATAAAATCACCATTCTCAAGCGAACATTTAAGAGGACAATTAGAACTGAGCCAGAATCAGTAACATCTATTGCATAATGGAGAGTGCATCTTTCTTCTAAACAAACTATAATAAATCGACACAGTATTCTGAAAGCTCTTCAACACTTCTTTTCTCATCCCCCCCCCCCCATTGTCCCAAAAGTCACACTTGAAGTAGTTCAAAGACCAATATGCATGAATAATTACTATTTTCGTCATCTGAAAAGAGGCAGAAAGTACACATAACAAGCTTACCTCTGCTTGATAGAGGACCTCGAAGGGTCTACATAAAGTTGAATCCCAGACAAATATGGCACATAATACTGGACAACGCAATCGCTCTGATTTAAAACCAGAGGAACTCCTGCCCCATACGCACTCCATTCCCCAAAAGACTCCCAAAGATCACCCAAGATGAAGTAGGGCAGTGGATCATTGTCAAGATTTCTCATCCCTTTCATGATTGTCTGCGCATATACAAATGCACTGGATTAACTTGAGTATCAGGACATCAAAAGATTCAAACTGGTTTTCCACAAACTTCTGCTTTGTTGCATTATGAATAAGCCACTAAACAAATGAGGGAATTTGATCTTAATTACACAAAGGCATTGAGCTTAACAAACAGTACTCAAAGGTATAAAGGAAAGCCAACTTAAACTTAAAGAGTTCAATCACCAAGAAATGTCAGACAATTGTTAAGCCATTATTCACTTGGATAATTTATGGAAGAAAGAAGAGATTGCAGAAAACCATTGCATTGGAATACCTTATCCATGCAGATGGTTTACACACACATGACACAATCAAGCATCTTAACATGGTCGTATTCATGAGCACATGACGCTAGGTGCACTTCGATAAATTTCCTTGACTTACCAATGGTATGTCCACTTCCTGAGAATTTTGGCGTGATTATATATGAGTCGAGCTTGAAGAAAGATAAGGATTCATATCGTCGACCCCAACTTTGTTTGGGACGGAGACATAGTTGTAGTTATATATTAGAGGTAAACTATTTATATATTAGAAGTAAACTATAGTTACCGGCTTTAAACAATACAGTTCTCCTCATTACCATTTTTTCCCATATACAATAGTGTAAAATGTCAATACTTAGTTTAAGCTTAACCCTTCACTTCGACAATATCACAATACAAGCTCTAAAAACATTCACAAACACCTAAAATGCCAGAAACTTTATTTCAAGGCATAGTTTCTTTTTTCCCCAATACCATAATCTAATGCCAATTAGGATAAAACATATTAATTAATTTAATGGCTAATAATTGGCAAACAAAGAAGTGACCAGTTGCTTAAACATCTTCCCCTAGACAACAATTAATCAATGCACAAAAATGGACACAAACAATAACAAACAATTTAATTATAAAAAAAAAATTAGTATTCCCTGTTAAATTTGATACCTTGGGAAAAAATTGAGCAGGAACTTTAGGAGTGGTATGCTGCAAGAAGCGATCCAAATTGGTCAAATTCTCAACTCTAATCGATGAAAACGACGCCGTAGAGGATGCTCCATCATCAGACTCGGTTCTACTCTCCGCTTCAATTCTTGACTTGGCTGCTTTCAATTTTTGCTGCTTCCTCATTGCCGGCGGACTATAAAACCGATCATCTCCTACCCGTCTCCGATTTGCAGCCATTTTCTTTTTGCAAAAAATTGAACGACCCACAAGAGAAAATGGATCCTCAAAGATCCTAAAAGTCAAAGAAGTGGGTTTAGCAGTAGAAAGTTTGAGTCTTTGCTATAAATGGAGTACTGTACTGTATGCAAATATTTTTTTAAAAAGAATATTAGGAAAACTGGGTAAAGTTTAGTGCTTTTTATAAAAGGGTTTAAGGGAGATTTTGAGTGATGATTTAGGGTTTTGAAGATAAGAGACGGTGCTGGGTTTGTTAATGGTGTGGAGGGAGAAGAAGACGCGAAGAGTCGAGGCAGGGGAAAAAAAGGTTGAAAAGGAAGGTCCACCTTTAGTTCCATGGACCATGCTCCAGAGAATTCGAGAATAAAAAATATGTACACCAATTACCAATTATAAAAATAAATGTTTAATTATGTCCCATTTTATGTGATACATTTTAACTAAGCATAAGTTTAAAAAAAGAAAAATAAGACTTTTAAGATTCATGAATTAAAACAAATCATAAAAATATGTGTAGCTATAAATCATTTTATTAAAAATAAAATAAGAAGTTAATTTAACAATTTGGTTGTATTTAGAAATTAAATTTTTAAGCCACCCACCACGTGTAATAAGGTAACGACCCAACCATTCGTTTTATGTAATTGAGCCTCCTTTTCCCTGTTTGATGTCCCCCGTGAGTATATTTGATGTTTGATAATTTGCGTGGATGGTTGGGTAGGCTTCGTACTTAAAAGCATATCTTGGCCTGTCAAAGAGATTTTTAGGTTAGACAAGAATCATCAAATTCGTAGATTTTAAATTTAGTTTGAATAATTATAAGAAAGATATAAACAAATTATGGATTCTAGGGGAAATAGTTTCCTTTCTTTTCTACAAATAAAACAATTCCTTCTTCCTAAATAAATCAACTATTAAAAATTCGTCTGCTTTTCGATTTCATCTTGTTGTAAAACAGAGAATAAAAGGTTTTTAGAGTGAAGATTTTTTAAGTAAATGATAAAAACATTCTTACAACAACATCGCATGTATAATTTTTCCAAATAAATGAATTTTTTTGTAATTTTTCAAATAAATGACAAAAATATTCTTAAATTAACATCACATGTATAATTTGTATCAAATTGGTAAATGATAAAAATATAAATATGAATAAGCATAAATTTTAGAATAAATTATGATAATTGAGTTTTTCATAATAATATTTTTGAAGTATTTTTATTGATAAGAGGCTAATATGGTTTTACATTGATAATATTTTACATATCCATGTGATTATCTGAATTTTAGTGCAAAAAACTAGTATGATTGAATAAACATATGCATATTAGCAAAAAAAACATGTCTTAAATAAAAAATATATCTAGGTGAGACATACCATAAAAAAACAACTTCTGTAAAAATGTAAAAAATGATATTTAAGTAAAAACATTAACTGTTTGGTTATTTAGATCCCACCTAATAAGTTGAGAAATAGGGAGCATTAGGTCCAAAACATAAACCATTGTAGCCCATAAATGCTCCTGACAAATTTTATTAACAGTAATTATTAACCATATCTAAAAGCCTGCGTCTAATACCAAGCTATCGGGGGAGTTTGAAGCGTCCACCATAATTTCTCTCATTCGTATTTTACCATTTTCAACCCGCTATGAACCTGTGTAAATCTATATTTTTGTGGCTAGAAAATGGTTAGTCCATTTTTTATCCTTATTTAATATGGGCGGTTAAATATGGGCTTATCATGTATTGGGTTGGGCGGGTTTAGTGATTTTGGGTGGAAATTGCCACCACTGCCTGCAAGTTTGGCCAGGTGAGAGAAGGCCAAAGATGTGCAGATTTTGATCGCACCTGCTGGGGCTGGCGGATGCGAGAATGTTATCTGCAGATGCGAAAACTGCTAGGCAATCTTATATTTCGAAGGGTTTAGCTCATTTTTTATTATTTGGAGTTTTGGAACTATGCTGGAGACGATTTTTTGAGGGATTTTTGCTATACTTTGGAGGATAATTAATTTTTACTTAATTTTGATATTAGACCTGATTTCCCCATGGGTTAATATACTTAAATGTGAAATTGAAAGAGAAAATTTGGGATTTTGGTGGTGAATAATTGAGATCTGGACCCAAATTTGAAGTCGAGTTTGGATAAAACTTGTATATTTGGATTCATATTCAAATGGATAGTTGAAATTGTGAGTTTGGTCAGGTTTCGAGAGGTGGGCCCCAGGTGACTTTTTGGTTGGCTTTGTGCAATTGATTAAAGATCGAGCATTTATGCTTCGTAATTATTTCTTTTAACATTATTTGAAACCATGATGTATTACTTGACTAGATTCAAGTCGTTCAGAGGTCGATTGGCATGGGAAGACGTTTTTGACTTGGCTCGTTTGAGGTAAGTATCTTGCCTAGCTTTGGCTCGAGGGACTAGCTGATTGAATTGTTGATGTTGGCTACGTGCTAGGAGTGGCATACATGCAAGTGGTCGAGCCCATGTGCATGCACCGAGTTTATCCATGTCCGGGGTAGTCTTTAGGCTATGTTATGCTTTGTTTTGAATATTTGCGTATCATTGGTGATTCTCGCCACTACCTCTTCGAGATTAGTCATGATACTTACTGACTATGTGGGGTTGGTTGTACTTATACTATAATCTGCACTTGATTGTACAGATCCAAGAGTTGGACTTAGTTGAGCCTCTTTTGGAGATTGTTGATGTTGCCTTGGAGACCGAGGCAGAGATGTACCCTTATCGCAGTTCCTGGCATCTCCTTCTACCATTTTATTACTGTATTTAATTCAGACAACAGTTTGTATTATCATATTCATATTCTTGTATTCAATCTCAAAACTCAGTATTATCAAATTTTGGGGGATTTATGTTTTGTTGTAGTCTTTATCTATTGTTACTTGACTCTCAGCCTTATTTAATTCCGTAATTTTTTTATTATATTTCGTTATTACTTAATGATTTGGTTTGCCTAGAAAGTGGGTTAGGCGCTACCACATCCGTTAATGGTTTTGTATCGTGACAAGTTGGTATCAGAGCCCTAGGTTTATAGGTTCTACAGCTAATGAGCAAGTTTAATAGAGTCTTGCAGACCGGTATGGAGACGTCTGTATTTATCTTCGAAATGCTACCTGACTATAAGGAAAACTTCTCTTTCTTCATTCTCTATCATGCAGATTTGTTTATTCTGAAGTTTGATTTTTTGCTCTTCTATTCTCTCACAAGTAGTGAGGAAACGTTCATTGAGTTCAGCTGAGCAGGTGCTACTACCTCAGGACAGGTTGTGAGAGGCCGAGGCAGAGGTAAGGGTAGAGCATGCGCTACTGCTAAGGGCCTCGCTAGAGCAACCGTTGTGGAGCCACTAGCCGCTACTGTCGAAGAACAGGTTCTAGATTATGTTAAGCTGGTAGGACCGACTCAAGCTCCAGGGGGACCCATTGCTACACCTGGTCTTCAGGAGACTTTGGCTCAGATTTTGAGTGTGTACTCGAGTTGGCTTAGACAAGTATGATTTTAGTTGCACCAGCTACCTTATAGGTTGGGGGAGGAGAGTATAATCTCGCTGCACACATACCAAAGCAGCTCACTTAGGGTTATTAGACGTTGACAATTTTGTCGGTACAGCCAATCATTGCAGCTCTGACCGAGATTAGACTATCCTTGACTAATGAGGAGCAGAAGAGGCTAGATAGATTTCAGAGACTTCATCCTCCTCATTTTAGTGGAGATCCTACTGAGGATGAACAGGGTTTTCTTGATCAGTGTCAATGGATTCTATGCACTTTGGGTCTAATGGACTCAAATAGAGTTGACTTTACTACTTTCAAGTTGACAAGGCCAGTCTACAATTGGTGGTAGACCTGTGAGTTGAGTAGGCCAGTTGGCACCGCATCACTAACATGGCCTTAGTTCTTAGTTCTCTTCTTAGAGAAATTTATCCTATAAACTTGCATAGATGAGTTGCGTAGTGAGTTTGAGCATTTACACCAGGAAGATATGATCGCGCCTCAATATGAGATGAGGTTCACGAAGTTGGAACGCCAATCTATATTCTTGATCCCTGTTGAGAGGGAGAGGATTAGGAGGTTCATTGAGGGCTTCAACTTTGGTATTCAGTATGGGATGGCACGAGAGGCCGAGACTGATACTACTCCATCAGGCTGTTGAGATTTCCAAGTGCTTGGAGCATATTCGCAGGTAGGAGAGAGTGGATCGGGATTCCAAGAGGGCCCGTGCTTCAGGTGGTTTTAGTGGTGCGTTATCTGGAGGCCAGGGACATCAAAATAGAGGCCTTTCTTTAGGCCTGCTCAGTTAGCACAACAGGTTCATTGTGGTTCTTCAATCAGCCACAGTTCATATAGTGCTCGCCAAAGCCAATCATTTTTCAGTGCATTGCCAGCCTAAAGTTCACATTGTATTTATCTATTTTGGGTTCTTCGAGCGGCTATTTAGCTTTTTAGGGGTAGTCACAAAGTCAGAAGCCTCGCTAGAGGAGGGTTACTTTGAGTGTGAAGACTTAGGTCATCTCAAGAGGAAATGACCCAGATTTTCAAGTAGTGTACCGCGTTAGGGAACCCAACCCATGGTTCTAGCATCAACAGTTACAGCACACAACCAGCTAGATGTGGAGCTTAGTTTGTTCGAGGCCGTCTTGGAGGGGAAGGTCAGTCAGGGGGAGGACATGCCCGTTCCTATGTATTTTCGGCCAGGCCAGAGGCAGTTGCTTCAGATGCCGTGATTACAAGTATTGTTTTAGTATGCCACAGGGATGCTTCAATAGTATATGACCCTAGTTCCACTTACTCTATTTGTCATCATACTTTTCTCATTACTTGGATATGCCCCATGGTTCCCTTGATATTCTTGTTCATGTGTCTACACCTGTTGGTAGTTCTATTATGGTAGATTGTGTGTATCATTTTTGTGTGGTTACTATTGGGGTTATGAGACTAGGGTTGATCATCTATTTCTTAATATAGTTGATTTTGAGGTAATTTTGGGTATGTATTGGTTATCTCCATACCATGTTATTCTTGTTTGTCACGCTAAGACCATGATGTTGGTTATGCCGGGGTTGACAAGGTTACAATGGATGCTTCACTTGGTCACACTCTTAGTAGAGTGATTTTATTTCTAAAAGCTCAACGGATGGTTATGAAAGGATGTTTGGCATATATGGCCTTCGTGAGAGATTTTAGTATTGATACTCCAACTATTAAGTCAGTTCCAGCAGTGAGGGAGTTTCTAGATGTATTTCTTGCAGACCTACCAGGTATTCCACCTGATGGAGATATTTATTTTCGTATTGATTGATTTGGAGCTAGGCACTCAGCCAATATCTAGTTCACAGTATCGTATTGATTGATTTGGGTGCACCAGTGCTATTTGTAAAGAGGAAAGATGGTTCCATGAGGATGTACAATGACTACAAGTAATTGAATAAGGTTACATTCAAGAATAAGTATCCACTACGCGCATTGATGATTTAATTGATCAGCTTTAGGGAGCTAGGGTATTCTCAAAGATTGACTAGATATTGGAGTACCATCATTTGAATACCAGGGTTTTGGACATTCCTAAGACGACTTTCAGGACCAATTATGGGCATTATGAGTTCTTGGTGATATCTTTTGGCTTGACTAATGCCCCATCAACTTTCATACTTCTGATGAACAGTGTGTTCCAACCTTATTTGGATTCCTTCATTATTGTGTTCATTGATGATATCTTAGTATATTCCCGCAGTAGGGAGGAGTACAAGCAGTATTTGAGAACTGTGCTTCAATTTTTGAAGGAGAAAAAGCTATATGCTAAATTCTCCATGTATGAGTTTTGGTTGGATTCAGTGGCATTCTTGGTCCATCTGGTGTCTAATGATGGGATCAAGGTAGATCTGAAGAAGATGGAGGCAGTTCAGAGTTGGCCCAGACCTTTTACCTCTATTAAGATCAGGAGTTTCCTAGGGTTGGTTGGGTACTATCATCGCTTCATTAATGGTTTCTCGACTATTGTAGCTCCATTGACCAAGTTGAATTAAAAGGGTGCTTTATTTTGATGGTCGGATGATTGTGAGAAGAGCTTTTAGAAGCTCAAGGCTACTTTGACTACAACTCCAATTTTGGTATTGCCTTCAGGATCAGAGTTGTACACGATTTATTTTGATGCTTCATGTGTTGATATTGGGTGTGCGTGGATGCAGGACGGTAGGGTGATGGCATATTAATTGCACCAGCTGTAGTCCTATGAGAAGAACTATCTGATGCATGATTTGGAGTTAGCAGCTATTGTGAACATGCTCAAGATTTGTAGGCATTACTTATATGGCATGTCTTGTAAGTTTATACTAATCATCGGAGTCTCCGGTATCTTTTTAACAAAAAGATTTGAATTTGAGGCAGCGGAGATGGTTGGAGCTGTTGAAGAATAATGACATCACTATTCTTTATCATCTAGGGAAGGCGAATGTGGTGGGGACAACTTGAGCACAAAAACAGAGAGTATGGAAAGTTTAATATTCATTTCAGCCGGGGAGAGGCTTTTAGCTATGGATGTTCAGGCGTTGGCTAATAGATTAGATATTTTGGAGCCGAGCAGAGTCTTTGCTTGTAATGTTTTACAGTCATTTTATTTTTAGCGCATTAAGGATCTCCAGTATGATGATCCCTATTTGCTTGTCCTTAATGACATAGCGCAATATGATGGCGCTAAGGAGGTGACTATTGGTGATGATAGTGTATTTCAACTTCAGGGTCAGATTAGTGTTTCTAATGTCGATGCTTGAGAGAGTTGACTCTTGACGAAGTTCATAGTTCGCAGTATTCTATTCATCCAAGTGCTACGAAGATATATCGTGATTTGAAGCATCATTATTGGTAGAGAAGGATAAAGAAGGATATTGTTAGGCATGTTGCACGATGTTTCATCTGCTAGTAGGTCAAGTATGAGAACCAGAGACCGGGTGGTTTACTTCAGAAGAATGATATACTGGAGAGAAAGTGGGAGTGTATGCATATTTGATGATTTGCGGGGATGGTTGGGTTGGTTTTGGGAATGTTGGAGACTGATTGGAACACTTAGTTTTATTGTTTAGAAGCTTAAGTTGTAAGAGTTGACCTGTCACGACCCAAAACTCACTATAGGCCGTGATGGCGCCCAATATTGCCATTAGGCAATCCAACAATGAACTACCAACTTGATTACGCATTTTATTATTTTCGAAATTGTGCATTTTATTAGATAAAGAAAATCAACGCATTAAAATCATGGAAACTTAGACTTTAAATAGAATAGATAATAAAAGTGTGTAAATGCTAAGTAAAATCACCACAACATCTCGAACATCCCAAAATCCGGTGTCACAAGTGCATGGGCATCTACTAAGGAGTAAAATAATAATACAACATCCGTCTGGAATACATTTTAGACAGAAGAATATAAATAACTCTAATAGAGACTCTGTATGTTGCGGATCTTAACATGGAATGCAGCTCACCGTAAAGTCCCCATAATAGTTGCGCCTCTGCACGCAGAGGACCACTATAAACATATATATACCTGCACAATAAGTGCAGCAAATGTAGCATGAGTACGTAAATCAACGCGTACCTAATAAGTATCTAGCCTAACCCCAGAGAAGTAGTGACGAGGAGTCGACATCTACACTTACTAGTGGTCTAATAAGACAGGTATAATAAGAAGTAAACAAATATGGGGAAGAGAAGATAAACAGTATGAACAAATATAAATATGAGGTACAATCCTCCTCTAAACGGTAAACTAAAGCTCTCACTATGCAGTTACCTCCTCAACCGGAGTATATCTAGAATGGACCTCACCAGATAGGTCATCACAACTCAAATCAGGAAACAAAAATATACGGATATGCTGGTTTCTTATCAGATATTACGTACGACGCTGCCGAGGCAAACAACCCTGTCTATAAGAGTGTTTTATAGAAATGCCGTGATAAACGGCTCGATTCCATCATACTTTGTGCACTGCCGAGGGTCGAACGGCACGAACCATAGATGCATCTATTATACCGCCGAGGTGAACGACCCGCTCTCATAAGAGTGTGGTACATAATCCTGCCAAGGAAAGCCCGATCCTATTAGAATGAGAAAATTTAATGTGACCCCACTCACGAATAAACGTGTGAGTTATGAATTTTTAAGTAAAACCTTTTGATAAAAATGCATAGAGCGGAAAAATCCGTAAGAGGAGCACAATTATTTTGTGGCTAATCATGAAGCTTGTCAAATCTCTACAATAGCAAGTCTATCACTCTACGCAAGTTTAGTCTCAAGTCGTAATGCGAAATAAAGGAATTAAACGAGCAAAGATAACTCCAATAGTACAATTATAGCATGGAGTGAACCTAATCCTACCCGGACATAACATGAATTTAGCTACGTACGGACTCTCGTCACCTCGCGCGTACGTAGCCCCCGCAACAAGTAGCACATAACAATTAAATCACCTAGGGGGTAGCTTTCCCCTCACAAGGTTAGACAGGAGACTTACCTAGCTCCAAAGTTCTATAACCGGCTCCAATGCCACTCTAACATCTCAAACCGATGCCCGTCGCTCCAAAACTAGTCAAATAATCTGCAAAACAATAAAAATATACTCTAATACTCATAATAAATCAATTCATAACATTTTCCAACTCCACTTGAAAAGTCAATAAAGCCAACCCTCGGGCCCACATGCTCGGATTCCAAAAAATTTCGAAGATAAAATATACCCATAACACTACGAACTCAAATATATGATTTATTCCCAATTCCATGTCCGATTTCGTGGTAAAAATAAAAAAATATCAAATTCTAGGGTTTTCTCTTAAAATCCCACAATTCCCAGAAAATACATGTTTTAATCCACATATAAACCATGTATTTAACTCACAAGGAGTAGAAATCACTTACCTAAAGTTTGATGATGGAAATGACACTCCAAAATCGCCCCAAAGTCGGCTCTCATGGAAGGAATGACATGAAAATGAGCCAAACCCCCGAAATATAGCTTCTGCCCAGGTATTAGCCCTTCGTGATCACGGAAAATGCTTTGCGATCTTGAAGAACAACTTTTGTTAGCTCAAAATTGCCCTTCGCGATCCCCAAAAACCAATCGCGATCGCGAAGAGCAAGTTGCCCTACTCTTCCAGACAGCCTCTAGTATAATGATCATAACTTTTTATACAAAACTCCAAATGACAAATGGTTTGACTTTTTGAAAACTAAACACCAAGGATAAAATTTTCATTTTTGGATCATCTCCAAATTCCCTATAGATTGCAAGATATAAGCTTCCAAATTCAGCCCTGTGAAGTAGAAATTTCTTCTTCGCGAACGCGAATCTGCCTCTGCGAATGCGATTTACAAACCCCTTTCTCCCATTTTTCTCTTAGCGAACGCGACCCTTTCCTTAAGAATGCGAAGAAGGGCACACCAGACCTCAGAAAATAGTAGCTCAACATGGCGAAATGACCCATAGACCCTCCGAAACACACCCGAGGCCCCCCGAGACCATGTCCAATCATACCAACAAGTCCCAATACATGACACAAACCTACTCGAGGCCTTAAATCACACCAAACAACATTAAAAATATGAATCAACGATCGAAATATTTCTTTAAACTTTCAAACTTTGACAAGCGCGTTCCATTCATACTTAAACATTCCAAAATGATGCCAAACTTTATGCACGTGTCATAAATCACGATACGAACCTATTCCAATGCTCGAAACCCCAAACGGACATCGATAACACCAAAGTCCACCTCAAACCAAACTTAGGAAATCCTAAAACCTTCAAAATGCCAATTTTCCATAATAAGCGTCGAAATGCTCCCGGGAAACCCGATACTTAACCCGAACATACGCCCAAGTACGAAATCATCATACGAATCTATTGGAACCTTCATATTCCGATTCCTAGGTCGTTTACTCAAAAGTCAAACCTTAGTAAGCTCTTCCAACTTAAAGCTTCCGAATTTAGAATTTTCTATTCGAATCAACTCCGAACTTCCCAAAATTCAATTCTGACCACATGTACAAGTCATAATACCTAAAGTGAAGCTACTCAAGGCCTCAAACCGCCGCCGGCGTGCTAGAGGTCAAAACGACCGGCCGGGTGGTTATATTCTCCCCTACTTAAACATATGTTCGCCCTCGAACGTTCCAAGAACTGTTTCGGAGTTGTCCAAAATCACTGTTTAACACCTCGTGTACCTACCCGTGCCACCACAACCCATGTGAGCATATTAGCTTGAGCCAGACTGAAGATCCTCCCTATGACCTCGGCTAACAAGCCTAAGAACCAAATTCCAACATTCGGAATTCTCTACGAGACCCGATTCTAGTATACGAACACCACATCAATCACTACACACTGTACCAAAACATGATCGTGCACTTTTGCTGAAATCACACCATGCACCATATAATTTTCATGCCCATAATAACATCCTCCAACCACAATAGCTGCAATATCACGAATCCGATGTCTGCAATATGCCTCATAACACATGTAAGCCCTGTTTCAACTCTCGCAATACTGCCACGATGAAAGAGGTGTATAGAAACTCATAACAACCAGCCAAAACAATAAATCATGGGGTCTCTCCTCCTAACAAGAACCATTACATCATTCTGAACTAAATAGCGATATTTGCTCTTGAATATACCCCACATAACTCTGATCGTACTGATCCCAGGTCCAATAATCTCGTCTCTCCCAATACAAGCTGCTCGGGCAATAAGCTACCTCAAACACCGCCTATAATATTATATGATGTCAATAAAGTGCCAAGAAGCTACAACTTGAATATGACCCCTAGGAAAGAACAAACTCTGTCAAAGAACTATCAAGCTCGCATAACGAATGAAACAGCCAACAGCTGCTATGAACCTTCCTCAGAGATAAGAAACAAGACACACAAAAATAAGTATAGGGAACCATAGTTAACATCTCAATATTGTGGCGTACAACCTGATCCAAGCATGACATCATTGCGGAGCATAATCTAATCCACACAACATACCCGTGGCGGCATGTCACCCCATCCAAATAATATACCCGTGGCGGCGTGCCACCCGATCCACTCATAATAATCAATAAGGAAACACCAATCAAGTCGAAATGCTTATACTTATAAAATGCCTGAATACTGATCACAAGCATGCCTGACGCATAATACAACCCTAGGGAGACGGATAGTGCCATACGATACAAAAACCCAAGCACGACTAAGGTGCAATAAATGACCTGCATCTTGAGAACCATCTTGCTCATATAACACCACAAGCTACACGGGATCACAACATATGTGCAAATAACCAAGCCGTCTCACAAACCACCTAGAACAATAGAGAATAGATGACAACAGGAATAACATCTAATGCCCGAAGACTCCTCGGTAAGAAATACTATGCCGAACGAACACATCCGACCTGACATAGATCACATATTCACATTAGACCCACCAACGGACCTCAAGCCGATTTTGATCTTACCATACTGGGTCAACAACCTTTCAAGGATCCATAACGTCCCTATTCATGACGCACACGAGCAGCCATCCAATTCGGAACAAACTCCTCAGCCTACAACCAAAGGAATGGAGCGCCTTTATGGCATAAACTCTCACATTAGCGATAGTACCAGAATCTCCATACTTGGTTTTAATCCTTAACAATCAAGTGACTAACATGTCACACTTACAAAATTCTTCTATGGGATATGCTCCTACGACCTTCTACACTAGGTAGCAAAGTATGCACCTCTATAACACCAACTTCACTAACTCTGTAAAGCAATTCATGAATCCGCAATTCAACACACAATGCCTCTTCCACATGACACCATTCTTTGGCGGCACTAAGTTAATGTCAGCTTACTCTAAACAAATGAATTCTTCCCTTCTCATCCGAGCTCATGACATTCTTATCAACACCGAGCCACAACCTTGATCCTCAACTGTTACACCCTATGTTTTCGTATGTTAGAGTATCCGTAAGTCAATTAATGTAAGCTCATAAATGAGATCAACTTTGAAAGTACGTAAAGTAAGTTAATCCTTTTATAATGGAGGTTACAAATCTTTATGATCATGAATAATGAGTACCAAAAGGGTTGGAAAGCTTAGGCGCTAAATGAATTAAAGAAAATAAGTTTCGTCGAATGTCGACAAATTTGGAATGTTATAACCTATACTTTTGGGGTGAGACAAGGGTGATTAACATGGTGATGAGGTTATGTTATGAGTTAGTTTAGTCGTATTATAGTCGTGTGTTATGTTTTTAAGTCAAGCAAGTTGTGGAACAAAAGTTGGAAAATGTCATCACAAGTTACATTCAAAAATGAAATGAAACTTAGGTTAAATGTAGCTGAGCTTTTCTCCCAACATACTTTGAATAAAGGGATGATATACATATGTAATTTAAGATCTATGAGTCTAGTATTCAACTCATTAAACCGTTTATCAATAAGATCTCGGAGTATAGAGATATTCGTATTTTCGCGAGACCGCGCAGCTAGTAGGTGACAAGTAGGTGCATCACCTACTTGCCAAAAAGAGAGGCCTCAACTAAGTCGGTCAAGAGGGGACTTTTAAGGGATTATAAACTCAGTTATTTCACCTATATTTCAGACCAAGAAAACCTAATTGAACCCCTGCAACTCCTCCCCAAAAATCCCACACAAACCCTAGGGTATTCCGGGTGTTACGACGCGATTCTAGTGCTGAAAAGTCCGGACAGCTTGCTAGTTTCTCTTTCTCCTTCTTGTAGCCGTGTTGAGGAACTTATTTTTGATGAAAAGGGACCAGGTTTCGCGGGTTATACTCAGTACAAGGTGAGTTTATGCTTCTCTTTCCATTGTCTATGCGTTTGCGAGTTGTAACTCGATCGTAAAGAATAGACCTAGCTAGTTTCGAAAGAATGGTATGTTGATTGTTCTTGTGTAATGGTTGGCTGGTTGTAAACTTATTTTTAAGTTGAATTCATGGCTGGTTTATTGGATAAGAGGTATAATGCTGTACTTTTGGTTGTATTTCCCAATTTGAAATAAAAGACAAGTCGAAACGTGTTTAAGTAAACTGAAAAATTATTTTTGAGTTGATGAACTTGTGGGAATATTTTTGGGCTGTTTCGTGTAGGTATTGGGTTGTATATTTTACTACTATTTTTATGGAGTTGAGATGAGGAAGGTTGTGGAGAAACACCACATAATGGCAAGGTTGTTTGTTGGTCGTTCATCGTAACATTTTCGGGTTGGTTGACACTATTATGGTTGTCGTGTTGTGTATGAAGTGATAGGGGTATGTTGGGCTGTTTGTGATTGTTTTGACTAGTGTGAAGTCATATATATAGGGGAGGTTCTGTCCGTTTCATTGTAAAATAGGTTGTGGTCGATACATAATAGTTACGACGCTTAAACGATAACGAGAGTGTCATTTCTCTTATTGTAGACTAAGGAGCCGTGAAATTGCATAGCTTGAGGTTGGGAAGAATATACAAGGTATGTTAAGGCACTTACTTCTTTCTTTTGGCATGATCTAAAGTGACATGAACATAAACGGTACGCTAATTCATAACGGATCTACTCCTAGAAACTAAGGTTGTCCATGTTGTTCTTTCCTTATAAAGTTATTCTAAACAAGTGTGTATGATCCTTAAATCCCACTAAGGTTCATATTGATGGTAGGGATGTCCATAATGTTAATCGAAGGTGCAATGACCTTACATCACTCCGAAAGGGTTAGAACGTGATTCCATGAGTCGAGCATGCATTATATATATGTATCTATTTTACTCTACCAAGCCACGCTATAGTCGGCCGGGTATGGCACCGATTATGCAACCACTGATCAGTTGGGTTTACCGAGCTTCACGTGGCCGGGTACGATTCTACCGAGCCTTATGATGGCTGGGTACGTTTTTACCGAGTCCTCTTTGAGGCCGGGTACGATATGATGATGATGATGATGCCCATAGAGGCGAAGGTTTTTAAAAAGTTCATGTATATATATGTATTATGCATTTCATGTCAGTAGCCCCCATAGGCACTCAGATGTTACAGGTTGTATCTCCTCTATCTCTCCTTACATTACTGTTCTTGTTTATGCTTTCCTGCCTTACATACTCAGTACTTTATTCGTACTGACATCCTTTTTGCCTGGGGATGCTGCGTGTCATGCCCGCAGGTCCCGATTGATAGGTTGACAGTCCTCCTAGTAGGCTATCAACTCAGCGAAGGTGTTGGTGCACTCCACTTGCTCCAGAGTTGCCTAGTTGGTCAGTATGCTTTGGATATGTATTGATTGGTATGGCGGGGCCCTGTCCCGATCTTTATGATTTTATGTACTCTTAGAGGCTTGTAGACAGATGTCAGGTGTAGGGACACTTGTATGGCCTTGTAGGCCTAAGTTTTGAGTTTACAAATGGTCATGTCGGCCTTATAGGCCCGTATATCACATATATAAGTTTGTATATCATTTTGGGTATTCATATGTTGAGTATTCCCTTATGTTTTATTCTTGTTATCTCATGACCGATTTTCTGGCTCATTTACTCATGATAGTATGGGTGCCCGTCGCGGCCCTCTGATTCTGGTCGTGACAAAAGTGGTATCAGAGCAGTTGTGTCCTAGGGATTCTACAAGCCGTGTCTAGTAGAGTCTTGTTTATGGGTATGTAGTGCACCACACTTATAAGTAGGAGGCTACAGGGCATTTAGGATTGTCACTCTTTTTTCTTATTCTAGATCGTGTGGTAGAGCTCTGTTGTAAGAATTCAAACTCCTAAATTCGACTTTAGTCGTAATACAACGATACCTACATTTAAAAAGATGGTTGGTAAAAGATTGTATGTGGCTGTGAAAGAGTTGAGTTAGAGGAGCTCGATTTTTGCATGATGCATATGATGGGTAAATATAAGGTCTTCAGTAGATCATGTGTGTACTAAGAAGTGTAAGCTTCTCGATAAGGAGCCTTAAGGCAAAGAATATCTATCCACCCCTAAAGGCAATGAAAGATTCAAAAGATAGATACAAGCTTAAACAAGTAAAAGGAGCAATATGGGAAGGGTACAAGGCACCTAGTTAATAAAGATTATTGGTATTTTCATCTCCGGCAGAAAAATATAAGCATTGTAAGTTACCCTCAACAGTAACAGAGGTATGTATAATTGACCATACCCATTTCAGTTATACCCTATTGGGGGCTAACATGTGTAGATTAAGAAAAGGACGAGATATCAGGATCCTGTTGGGGTTAGGATAACCCATAATAGTGAATTGATTGTTTATGTTCGTTGACAATTTTTGAAGCATAATGCAAATGTGCTAATAAATCTCCTTGTGAGATACCCAGATGGCGCACTCTAAAATAGTACAGCTAGATATGAGTACTATAAAGATAGCCACTGGAAGCCTTGAAGGGATAAATATTACCTTAGCATGGCTCGTATCCCTAGGAGAGAGAATTTTAGGCATCCCGAAGAGCCAGTGAGATGAAGCAAGGGGAGCTAAAAGCAAAAGAATGTCTTGTTGATGTTTTCAGAATAAAGTGATAGACATAAATGTTAGTAGGAAAATAAGAATAGAGTTAATGAAGAATTATGAGTAAGATGTCCACATGGATGACAATGGTGGAAAAAAATGATGATGAAAATGACAGAATTATAGAGTCTATAGTTAAGTGAAGGAAAAAGATGAGAGGTGACAGGCCTTGAAACAACAAAGGAGTATAGGTCATAAAATCATATCTTCTTTTTGAGAAATAAGTTTGCAACTCTAACGCGATTACCAGCAGGAAAAGATATGCCCCTAGAGTAGTAGAAATCAGTATGGGCTGGTAAACAAGATAAACTAAATGTGAACTAGGGACTAATATGATAATAGTCGGCATCAAGAGTATTTCAGAGGTTGTGTTCCGGCGATAATAGAATAGATGACAAAAGAATGCCCTTTAATGGTCATTCAGGAAGTTGCTTCCCTAAAGCAAGCAATATGAGCAAAGTTAAGCTTAAGGGTCTATGTGCGCCAGTTACACTAAGTGTCATCCTCGCAAGCAAGGAATTTTATTATCCTTGGTACAAAAAAGCATTACCACAAGGCGAGTAAGGGTAATCGATGATGTGAAAAGACGTCAAATATATAGAGGTAAAATATCTATAGGTAGATCGTCGTAGCTCCAGCTCTTAGTACTCCTCTAAATGGGGGAATATGGAGTGATGTGGCATGAAGTCAGAATTTAGTGGTTCAACAAATCATAAAGTGGTAGAAGAATAATGCAGTAATGTGAAAAAGGGATGAGATTGTACTTATTCAAAGCCTACAGATATGCTACGATATCAGTGCATTATACAAACACGACGTCAAGGAAAGGAAGTAAGAGTTCCTGCCCGAAATGTCATTGATAGATCAGAGGCCAGTGCATGAGGTAAGTTAAAACAAAGGAAATAACCCAAGAAATATTACGCGGAAAATTGATGTGAGGATAGGCCAACGAGTATTTGGGATTTGATTAAGGAAGAGCCCAGTTATGGCTAAATAAGAGGTTATAGATGAGTCAACAGATCATGCAAGATAAACGTAGTGAATCCTAATATAGTGAATTTAGTCTCGCAAATATGACATCATAAACCTTGAGAAATGCTCAAATAGGAGTTGGGGTATTTAAAGGTATTGTATAAGTATTACGGGAATAATGGAGGGTGCCACTAAGGAGATAATCAAAATCTGATTTTACAAGTAATCCTACGAGCACAACGACACGGAGGTATGTAAGTAAGGATGTTTATAGGCGAGTAAGAATATCAAAAATTCCTTCGAGTATACAGTATAACAAGATCACAACTTTACAAGATCCAAAAGGTCTCCTAAGTACTACCACGAAAGACTAGCTGAGGAAATAAGGAAGAAGGTTTCCACCTAAGCATAGTGACCTAAAAAGGAAATGATCTTTGATCTTGTAACAGCAGTCTCACTATAATATTGCATGCACTCCATAAGAAAGTGGCACCTATCATGGCTAATGAACAGAAAAAAAGGAAAAAAAACATCAAAGGTGATACTTGAGAGCATACGAGTTACAGGGAATTCCAGTGTTCGTGGGCACTATGATAAGCCAAGTATCCATGTAGCAAGTGGCAGAACGACCAGAAAAAGTAATTATTTACATTTAAAGACAACTGAGAATGCGCAAAAGGGAATCTAATGTGCTAGCAAGTTAAAGGAAGGTTCTGATTAGAATAAATAAATATGTGGAGGTCGCAAGCGAAAGTATAGTAGAGTGAAAAGATTTTGGGTAGATGTGAGTAAAGGTGAGAAAATGTGAGTTAGAAGCTGATAAGAATAGGTAAAACCTCGGTATTAAGCCCATCAAACAAGAGAGCTGATGGTTTATATATATTATAAAAGGCTCAGTATAGCTTGAATTAACACGGAGGAGTCTAAGACTAGGAGCATTTAGAAGAGATGGAATGCACCTCTGGTCGTAATGTAAGGATATAATAGTGGTAAATTATAAAAGGATGATATATAGGCCTTTATTTGAGTAATAATTCAAAGAAAAGAGATTTCATGGATGGCACAGGACTAGGATACCCCCATAAGATGAATCACATTGGGATGCTATGAAATATGGTTATTGAAGTATAGTATTGTCCCTAGGTGGATTAGGAAAACCACTTCAAATGTTCCCCGATGAGATGTGAGACTTGTGGCAATGTATTACGTAAGAGGTTTCAAGTTATTAGTGGTGGATTATAGATTAACATTAAGGTAAATCAATAATATATGGATAAAGATTCCAAAGTATGAGAGGAGATTATGATGTCATTCTTTAGATGAACAGTAATAAGGATTATACATATAGGATAAGCGGTGAGAGAGTAACCTGGAGTTGGGTGGCAGACCTCGGTAATAGTAAACCGAAGTAAGAGTTATTGTATAATATGACCTACCTAGTTGTATTAAAGCCATTAGCATAGATAACTGAGGCTATGAAACAAGATATAACAAAAGTCGTAAGTTTAACAAAGTACCGAGTGAAGAACTTCAGTATACCCATAGATGTCCAGACGGACAACATATCAAGCTTTGTATATGTTTACAACGTGCTACCTAGAGATTGGATAAAAGCTGGAGAAAAAAAAGAGTCGCATAGGCACACACACAAGGAAAAAGTCGAACAGGCTGCATGACAAAAAGGAGCAACAGTTACGAGATTAGAAGGGGTTCGACCACAAGTCATGGTATGAGAAGGAGGACTAAAGGGGGAATACCCTAGACTTTGGATTTATTCAAAGAATAGTTGCCTATATGGCTATAAGAGTATTAAAGTATTCACAAAAGCTATGGGTTATAAAAATGATAAGTGAATCAGTCAACATTCGAGGACGAATGTTCCAAAGGGGGGAATGATGTTACGCCCTATGTTTTCGTATGTTAGAGTATCCATAAGTCAATTGATGTAAGCTCAAAAATGAGATCAACTTTGAAAGTATGTAAATTAAGTTAATCCTTTTATAATGGAGGTAACAAATATTTATGATCATGAATAACGAGTACCAAAAGGGTTGGAAAGCTTAAGCGCTAAATGAAGTAAAGAAAATAAGTTTCGTCGAATGTCGACAAGTTTGGAATGTTATAACCTATACTTTTGGGGTGAGACAAGGGTTATTAACATGATGATGAGGTTATGTTATGAGTTAGTTTAGTCGTATGATAGTCGTGTGTCATGTTTTTAAGTCAAGCAAGTTGTGGAACAAAAGTTGGAAAAGGTCATCACAAGTTACATTCAAAAATGAGTTGAAACTTAGGTTAAATGTAGCTGAGATTTTATCCCAACATACTTTGAATCAAGGGATGATATACATATTGAATTTAAGATCTATGAGTCTAGTTTTTAACTCATTAAACCGTTTATTAATACGATCTCGGAGTATAGAGATATTCGCATTTTCGCGAGACTGCGCAGCTAGTAGGTGACAAGTAGGTGCATCACCTACTTGCCAAAAAGAGAGGCCTCAACTAAGTCGGTCAAGAGGGGACTTTTAAGGGATTATAAACTCTGTTATTTCACCTATATTTCAGACCAAGAAAACCTAATTGAACCCCTGCAACTCCTCCCCAAAAATCTCATACAAACCCTAGGGTATTCCGGGTGTTACGACGCGATTCTAGTGCTGAAAAGTCCGGACAACTTGCTAGTTTATCTTTCTCCTTCTTGTAGCCGTGTTGAGGAACTTATTTTTGATGAAAAAGGACCAGGTTTCGTGGGTTATACTCAGTACAAGGTGAGTTTATGCTTCTCTTTCCATTATCTATGCGTTTGCGAGTTGTAACTCGATCGTAAAGAATAGACCTAGTTAGTTTCGAAAGAATGGTATGTTGTTTGTTCTTGTGTAATGGTTGGCTGGTTGTAAACTTATTTTAAAGTTGAATTCATGGATGGTTTATTGGATAAGAGGTATAATGATGTACTTTTGGTTGTATTTCCCAATTTGAAATAAAAGACAAGTCGAAACGTGTTTAAGTAAACTGAAAAATTATTTTTGAGTTGATGAACTTGTGGGAATATTTTTGGGCTGTTTCGTGTTGGTATTGGGTTGTCTCTTTTACTACTATTTTTATGGAGTTGAGAGGAGTAAGGTTGTGGAGAAACACCACATAATGGCAAGGTTGTTTGTTGGTCGTTCGTCGTAACATTTTCGGGTTGGTTGACACTATTATGGTTGTCATGTTGTGTATGAAGTGATAGGGGTATGTTAGGCTGTTTTTGATTGTTTTGACTAGTGTGAAGTCATATATATAGGGGAGGTTCTGTCCGTTTCATTGTAAAATAGGTTGTGGTCGATACATAATAGTTATGACGCTTAAACGATAACGAGAGTGTCATTTCTCTTATTGTAGACTAAGGTGCCGTGAAATTGCATAGCTTGAGGTTGGGAAGAATATACAAGGTATGTTAAGGCACTTACTTCTTTCTTTTGGCATGATCTAAAGTGACATGAACATAAATGGTACGCTAATTCATAACGGATCTACTCCTAGAAACTAAGGTTGTCCATGTTGTTCTTTCCTTATAAAGTTATTCTAAACAAGTGTGTATGATCCTTAAATCCCACTAAGGTTCATATTGATGGTAGGGATGTCCATAATGTTAATCGAAGGTGCAATGACCTTACATCACTCCGAAAGGGTTAGAACGTGATTCCATGAGTCGAGCATGCATTATATATATGTATCTATTTTACTCTACCGACCCGCGCTATAGTCGGCCGGGTATGGAACCTATTGTGCAACCACTGATCAGTTGGGTTTACCGAGCTTCACGTGGCCGGGTACGATTCTACTGAGCCTTATGATGGCTGGGTACATTTTTACCGAGTCCTCTTTGAGGCCGGGTACGATATGATGATGATGATGATGCCCACAGAGGCGAAGGTTTTTAAAAAGTTCATGTATATATATGTATTATGCATTTCATGTCAGTAGCCCCCAGAGGCACTCAGATGTTACAGGTTGTATCTCCTCTATCTCTCCTTACATTACTGTTCTTGTTTATGCTTTCCTGCCTTACATACTCGGTACTTTATTCGTACTGGCATCTCTTTTGCCTGGGGATGCTGCGTGTAGCCTTACATACTCGGTACTTTATTCGTACTGACATCTCTTTTTCCTGGGGATGCTGCGTGTCATGCCCGCAGGTCCCGATTGATAGGTTGACAATCCTCCTAGTAGGCTATCAGCTCAGCGAAGGTGTTGGTGCACTCTACTTGCTCCGGAGTTGCCTAGTTGGTCAGTATGCTTTGGATATGTATTGATTGGTATGGCAGGGCCCTGTCCCGATCTTTATGATTTTATGTACTCTTAGAGGCTTGTAGACAGATGTCAGGTGTAGGGACACTTGTATGGCCTTGTAGGCCTATGTTTTGAGTTTACAAATGGTCATGTCGGCCTTATAGGCCCGTATGTCACATATATAAGTTTGTATATCATTTTGGGTCTTCATATGTTGAGTATTCCCTTATGTTTTATTCTTGTTATCTCATGACCGGTTTTTTGGCTCATTTACTCATGATAGTATGATAAGAAATATATGTTACGTTGGTACTCGGTTGAGTAAAGAACCGGGTGCCCGTCGCGGCCCTCTGATTCGGGTCGTGACATCAACCTCCAATTCCCATGTTGCTCAATGCACTATTATGCCTCTATGCGGGAGTACAAGAATTCCTCATAACCCCTGAACTTCTAGTATTATAAATACTTCATTGGCTAGAAACCTTTTACTTAACTCCTTTTAGAAGAACCATTGAAACACGCAACTGAATTCCCACGATCGCAGAAAATACAAACCTCAAATCATGGGCTAAACCGCCATAACTCTTCTAGGATCCATTTACACAACAAGTCCATAGGAATTGAATACATCCCAAATAAGAAAATTACGGTGGCCATCAAGCCCGTATGTACAACCACAAATCACCTGTATAACTAAACACGCCGAAGGAACTGATCATTGCCACAATCGTGTTGATTCAAACCATTACTAACCGACCCCACTTCTTCCAATTTACTCTAGACTTGCCTTAGAAATAATAATAGCTCCATTCAACACATAACGAAACCCAACAACACTCATCTCGAGTGACTGAATCCACAAGATCACATCGTCTCAATACCTATGAACCATCTCATACCCTCACTGTTATGCGGCACCTTCCTGAGATTTCTTGGAAGGGCGACATAAGGCTAAGCAACTGATGTCAGTGCAATTACTATCTGCCAACTGAGGTCCCCTCCGTACGCTAGACAAGATTGTCAGTGTCATACTGGAAAACCAATGTCAAGAGCAATTGAGAGAACAAGAATGAGAATTGAGAATGAAAGAAATCTTGATTGCATAAATAAAAGCTATTACAGAAAAACAACACGGTGTCGAGGGGGAGAGACACCAGCACTGAGAATTGTTTGCTTGCTAGAAAGTTTGATTGCTTGATCTCCCCTAATAGTGCTTAAAAAAATAAACCAAAGTTACAAGACTTGACCTAAATAAGCTAGAGGAACACAATGGAAGTACATGAAATAAAACTACTCTATATTTACAATGAAAAGGACTTAGTTTTCTACAATGTAGAATCAAGTCCGTTGTCAGCAACCTTGTCTTTGGCATCATGGTCTGCGCGCGTGGCGTTGTCTATGCATGTGGCGCTGTTGGCATTTGCCTGCAGCTGGGCACTATGTAGGGTTATCGGTGGGGCGACAGAGGCACATGCGTACTTGTCACTTGGCGTAGCCAAGACCACGGGGCTGTCCATAGTGCTAGGCATTGAGAGGCTTTCTAGGAAGCCATGAGGCGCGTCCAAGGGGTCCAATTAAGCTCAATGGCATACCAAACATCATTTCAAGTCAAAAAGGTTCAAATTAAACACAATCTAGTGACTTCGGTTGGTACCAACAATTAATTTAAAGCATATGAATCACCAACTTCTCACAAATTACATTTCAATTCAAGTGCTCAAACTCCACGCAAATCAAAGTTGCAACCAAGTCGTGACACAAAAGATTCAAAAATTGCCTCATTATCACAAATAATTTTATTTTATTTATTCTTCCCAATTGGAGATCCGATTAAATTCACAACCCAAAATTTCATGTGCCTTCACAATTAAGAGAGAATCCCAACTTATAAATTGTAATTTAAAACACAAAACGAGATATCAAATGGAAAAAATTAGAACTTTCACTCTCTCACAAAGATATGCAAATTCACATAAGTAGTGCCATAGATTTGCCCTTCATGTACCTCTCCACTAATGTAGACACACTCGGTTCAAAATCAAGACTTAAAGGGTATTTGTAACGACCCGACCGGTCATTTTGCACTCAAGCATTCCATTTAGTGATTTGAGACTTTGGGTAGCTTCATATAATATATTATAACTTTCATGTATGGTTTGTTTTGGCTTTCGACCGGTTCGCGATTGATTTGGAAGAATGATTCTCGTTGTAGAAGCTTTAAGTTGGAGAGTTTACCAAAGTTTGACTTTTGGGTAAATAGACCCAGAATCGGGTTTATACTTTTCCAATAGGTTTCTATGATGATTTTGGACATGTCCACAAAGTTTGGTTCAATTCTAATGAGTTCTGAATAAGTTTGGGTTATATGGTGATTGTTTCGGTTTCGACGTCTATTTGAGCATAAATGTTACCATATTGAGCAAACAGCCTTTTATTCATGTTTCGACTAAACCATTATATTCGTTTCATAATTTTGGAACCATAGCAACTGAAATCATCAAGTTTCGACATCGTATGAGAAATTTATGGTCATTTCACTAAGAATTGGGTTGTCAAAATTTTCAAATTAATTACAAAATTGCCACCGAATTCGTATTTAAAAATATGACCTATTTTCAAATATTAAAATCAACATATCTTCTTCATTATAAGGTCAAATGGAGTGATTCAAAAGCTTAACTTGACTGGAATTTCACAAGAAATTCATTGGAGGTATCAAAATGAGTTTCAGGATAATTTGGCACAAATAACAAGGCAAAATAGCTGAGCATTTTTTGCTATTGAAGTTGTTGGAGTTTTTCTCATCTTGAAAGTTTGGGATTGGGATAATTCAAGGATGTTTTTTTAAGTTTCTTCCATGGGTTAAGGTCTAAGTCATAACCTAAGTATTTTCCTTTGATTCATTCCTTGGTTTAAACTTTAATCCATGATTTTAATTGAAACCCCATTTAATTCTTTAAATCAAGACCTGGGTTATGTCCTAAATATTAAAAATTAAAAATGAGTTAGAGGCGTTTATTTCTTGATATAGGAGAACAACATATTCGAATTTGGCAAGTTTTGGAGGAGTATTCTGGGAGATATGGGACCTAACTAGTATGGATTGGACTCTTGGGTTATGAACACCAAAGAGCGATATTTTGGCGAATTGGTTGAGCTATCGGACTCCGATTGAGTTGGTTTTCATTCATATAAGCTTGTGTTGCTTTGGGCTTCACTCGGGTAAGCTTGGATTTGAAATCCAAGGTGGGCCCAACAATGGCTTTTGTTGACTCTTTGGTTTACTTTAGGCTTTTGATTAAAGATTCGACCTTTATCGAATGAGTTTGTTTCCTTTGAAATTATTTGATGTTCTTGAGTTGATTTTTGCTAGTTTCAAGCCGATTGGAGGTCGGTGCACGCGGGATGCATTCTAGAGTATTGTTTGGCTTCCTCGATATTGGATTCAATTTGTTCGTAAGTGACACTTCTAAAATTGGTGCTGAGGTTATGAATCCCTGAACATACGTGTTATATGTTTGGTGTTGAGATGACGCACATGCTAGGTGACAGGCGTGTGAGCGTGCGCCGTGTGAATTATGAATCGGTTGATTCTGTGGTACTGTGTAGTTACCAAGTCTTGTTTCTATCCATGAAATTTCTACATGCTAGAGTAATTGAGTTGTGATCCATGTTAGAAACCATGTTTAGGAGATATGCTTATTCTGTTGAGATGCACTGAGGTCATTTATGTTGTTGAGTTATTTGCTTAAATTGCAATTACATACTCAGTCAGATTCATTCATTTTCATATCATATCTCAGTTAATGTTATCATTTATTGTTATATTATGTATCATTGTTTGGGCTGATTTGCATGAGATTTGTGAGCCCGAGAGACTGGAGAGATTAATGACTGAGTTGAGGCCGAGGGCCTAATTGTGAGTGATATTTATGGGATCAGGTTGCATGCCATAGTAGACTTTATTGATTCATGATGGGATCAGGCTGCACACTACAGTAGATTTTATTGATGCATGATGGGATCGTGCTGCATGCTGTAGTAGGCCATGTTGGCTTATATTAGCACTTGGGCAGGATCCACCCCTCCAGAGACTGACATACCAACGATTAGCGCAGGTACCGAGTGCCTAGTGATTAAGTGTACCGAGTGATTGAGTGTGAGATAGTGAGATTGAGTACTCTAGGAGTGTGAGTACATGAGCTCGTCATTGTGATTAATTAAATTTGATATACATACTTGGCATATAGGCATAGAGATGCATTTCCTCATGCTACACAGTTTTGTGACATTCATGACTTCACATGCTTATTCACATGTAGGCATAGATATGTACTTTCCTCATGCTATCTGAGAATGAAATATCTTATCCGTTGTTGAAAGTTTTTTGAAAAAATCATAATTTTCAGATTTACTCATATTTTGGTAATTTTGGTGAAAGATTTGGGTTTTATTGTTATACCTGAAAATCATGCTTATTTTTCGTGACTGTGAACGAGCTGAGCATCATATCTTTGAGTTATTGCTTGTACTGATTTTATCTTATTATTACGAGTTTTCTTGTGTCACGACCCCAGTTTCCCTCCATAGGATGTCGTGATGACACCTACTCTTTAAGACTAGGTAAGCCTAACAAAACCTGCGAATATAAATGAAATGACGATTAACTCCTAAATACTCAACAATTTAACATAAAGAAACTGTGCAACTCAGTGTATACAATTTCCCAAAACCTGGTGATATCAAGTCACAAGCTCTACAACGGTATCATAGTCAACCCTATACAACTGTAACTAGTAAAAGCAGGAAAATATAAAAGTAGATAGAGGGTGACTCTGAGGCCCATGGACGCTGGCAGGTATACCTAGAAGTCTCCACGTACGAACTCAACTCATTGATGCCTGGACTGATATGAGGTACCTAGATCTGCACAAAAAGATGTGCAGAAGCGTAGCATGAGTACACCATAACGATACCCATTAAATTCCAAGCCTAACCTCGGTAGAGTAGTGACGAGTTTAGGTCAGGGCCTACTGGAATAAATAAGAAAAACCATACAAGTGTATGTCAGTGTAGTAATGACAGCAATGAAATTAAAACAACAATAACATATCAAGGTTAGTTACACGGAACTAAAGAAAATAATGCAACACAGAGGAAACAAGAAATGACATGCTAAAGAAACAAAACAAACGCAAACAAGTGCAGCAATAAAGAAATACCAACAAGAGTCACTACCGAGGTACCACCTCGTAGTCTCAAATCACAAGAATAATTCACATTCTTTCCTTATATCACAGTGGGAGCCTTGCATTTAGTTTTGAAAATTATTTTCCCGAAATAGCATCCCGCGTTTTAGCCCACCTTATCACACCGCGTGACTTCTAGTAGTTCCCCTACTAGCCACGTGTATCAAGCCCACCTTATCTCACCGCATGCGTTTCAACCCCAAAACCTTATATCATCGCATGCATTTCAATATCACAGTGTATCACAAATCGCACTTTAAGTGCCCAATATCACAACTTTCCAAAGAAATCAACAACAACATTGTTTTCACAATAAAGAGCCCATGACTCAACCACAATGTACACAATATTCTCAACAATAATAACCGGAAATGAATAACTCAACAGAATAGTATTTCACAACTTAACATTTTGCCTCAATGTGAATCACGTCCTTTATAACTCAATACTAGTTTCATCAACAAGATATTCCAAGAATAACAATTTCAAGCAAAGAATTTACAGTTAAATAATGAATAAGGAATAGAGGAAACAACAACAACTTCAACTAAACATGTAGGCAATTAACAAGTAAGAGATAAGACAAGTAAAGCTTGTGAAGATAGCCTAGAAATGATGAATATAACATGTTAAGGTAACACAATTAAGGCATGAAAGGAGTTTACATAGATAAAACTGGTAAATTTCAACATTTAGCCCGTGCACACACTTGTCACCTTATGTACATGACTTTCATATATCACAATTATTACAAATAATACCAATCCTAAGGGGAAATTCCCCCACATAGGGTTAGGCAAGACACTTACCTCGAAACACGCTAACTCAAACCACTAGCAGGCATTTCCCTCGCTTATACAACACTGAACGGCTCGAATCTAGCCAAAACAACTTGATACTATAAATATAAACTATCGGAAACTATTTCGAACAATAAGATCTTTGCTAAGAAATAAAAAGTCAAGTCAAAATGTCAACCCGAGCCCGCATATCGGAACCCAACCAAAATTATAAAATTCGATCAACCATTCGATAACGAGTCCAGCCATACAAGAATTACTCGAATCCAACCTTAAATTGCCTTTCAAATCCCCAAATTCTAGCCTAAGAAGTTTTCACAAATTTTCCCCAATTTTCCAACTCAAACCACTAATTAAATAAGGAAATTAACAATAGATTCGTAAAATATAGACCAATCCAGGTTAGAATCACTTACCCCAATGATTTCCTTGAAAAACCCTAGAATTCCAAAACTAATTTCGATTCATACCAAAACAACTCCGATTGACTTCAATTTTTGCACACAAATCATAAATAATTTCCCCGCTCCTCAAAAGCCCACGGGAATAAAGTTGATGCTCCTACATCCATAGTATGAGTAGTTAAAGCAAGTGAATGATTTGAATTTCGAGTTATTTCATGGAATAACACTCGTATATATAAATGACATGATAGAACTATTCCAACTTCCGAAATCGAAATCCGACCCCGATATCAATAAAGTCAATCCCCGGTCAATCCTTCCAACCTTCCAAATCTTCAACTTTCTAACTTCTGCTAATTCACGCCGAAACGACCTATGCACCTCCAAATAAACATCCAGACACACTCCTAAGTCCAAAATCACCATATGGAGCTATTGGAACTGTTAAAACCCCATTCTAGAGTCGTCTACACAAAAATCAAACTACGGTCAATTCCTTCAACTTAAAGCTCCAACTTAGGGACTATATGTCCCATTTCACTCTGAGACTCACCCGAAACCAAAACAAACACCCTCGGACTCTGACCGTTGTCTAAGCTCGTCACTACTTTCAATCTAAGGTTATGCTTGTTACTTATTGAGTACATGGGGTCGGTTGTACTCATGCTACACTTCTGCACTTTGTATGTAGATTTTGGAGCTAATGTTATTGTGTATGGCAGGAGCTAGCATTGAAGATGTACCTGTGTTCTGGTTATAGTTGCCTCTTGTTCTTGGTGGCTTTAGATTTATAAATATGTTTATGTATATTTCGAACAGATGATGTATTTATTTCATACCAGCTTTTTAAACTCTAAGTCTTAGAAGCTCATGATTTGTACTTTTAGTCTTTAGAGAATTGTATAAAAATTCAGTTATTTCATTCTTGACTCTTATTATTATTATTATTATTATTATTATTATTATTATTATTATTATTATTATTATTATTATTATTATTATTATTATTATATTGTAGTTTATTGTTAATTTGCTTAGCTAGCAGGTTGGATTTGGTGCCATCATGACTAGTTGGATTTTTGGTCATGACAAGTTAGTATCAGAGCTATAGGTTCATAGGTTCTACAAGTCATGAGAAAGTTGCTAGTAGAGTCTTGTGGATCGGTATAATGACGTTCATACCTATCTTCGAGAGGCTACATGGCATTTAGGATAAACTTTCCATCTTTCTTTCCTTATCGTGCGATATTGATTAAATTTGAAGTGTATCTCTTTGAATTCCTTCAAGTCACTCGTATGCACATGTGAGCACTCGGTATCAGTTGTATATCGACGACTTGTGGATTCCATGGGTAGGTGCGAGGCGTGTTTCCTATGTTTTCGTGATGGGCTATCCTAGAGGACTTGAGGCCCGGTTTGGACCGCAGCTTAGGCTCGATAGTTCAGTTGTGTGAGCATGTGCTTTTGGACTTCTATGTCTTGTGGTGTCCCTATGAGTGGGACTGGTGGCTCGGTGAGTGTTTGGATAGCTATATAATGATTAGGATGTGACTACAGGATGTATTCAGATGGTTTGAATGTGACGGGAAGATTTTTCTTGAGATGTGAAAAGGACTATTGGATGTTTGATTTCTGTGGATGTCTTATACAGTTTTGAGTTTTGAAGGTTTTTGAGAGATTCTTTCGTGTTTTTTCTTTTGTGGAATGAAGTAGATTTTCATGTCTTTGTTATGAGTTTAGACTCTATGGATTAAGTGATTGCATAGTAGTTGTGACTGTGAAAGGGTGTAGAGAGATGTCCGTTTGAGCCTAAGTAGGTGGGTTATCACCTGTGGGGTAATCTACGGATGTGTGATCCTTATGATGTTATGTGGAGGCTTTCTTTTCTACCAGTGGGTATAGGTGTTGCAATTTGAGTTTGGATTGGTTGAGAAAGTTGACCTGACCATCACGAGGATGAATGCGAGCTTAGAAGATGGTTTGGGGTACTATATGGTTTGTGTTACATAAGCTTATGAAGGATTTAGTTGAATCTCACTGCGCTATTATGGCAGTAATAAAGTATGGGCATTGTGAGTTATTGATTATTTTGATCTATGGCTTTGAGCCAAGTGGGGGAATCGGCTATCAATGATTTGATTGCATGGTTATGTGTTATATTGTTTTCGGTTTGAGGCATACTTATGGATAGGTTATGACTTTCATAGGCTGGTTTTGAGGATGACATAAGCAAGAAAATTTCTAGATGCATGGTGTATTACATTTTATGCGTATATGGGAATCATGGAATGATTGAGTTGTTATTCACGAAGGATGTAGTGTGCATGGAGTAGGTATTTACTCGGTTGCATTAAGGAGGGGTTACTTTTTTGGGTGTTGTCGTGCTAATGGGGCACAGGTCGTTCGGCCTGTTTGGGTGGTGCAATTGATATTTGAGCAGAGTGGATGACTCTCAAGAAGGTTCTAATGAATTCAAGATTTATATGTAGCAATTGAGAATATTTCGGATTTGTATATAGCTAGAATCTGAGATTTACATTGGATGGTGTCGAGACTCACGGTATTTCTATATCATTATGGATTCTACATTTCAGTATCAGGAAGGTGAAGGAAATTACTTTAGATTCACATAAGGTCTCTTCAGAGTGTGTGTCTTGGATGTGCTACTTTTGGGGTGCTTAAGAGGGAATATAGTGGCTTATGGGCCTTAGGGCAATGTGGTTTATGCTAGGATCTCTTGTGGTGAGCATTAGGTAAGGATTGTGGTTATCTAGCAAGGAGAAGTGTCAACTTAAGGGTAATTCGGAAGGAACTTAGAGAAATAGGACAGTTTGGTAGGAGGTTAAATCATAACAGTAATGGATATGATCGGTTATTTGGGTACTTATGAAGTGGCGAGTCTCTACAAGTGTTTTGTGGCAAAACTCTCAAGCTTTGGCGGCCAGTATGACTTGGTTAAGTTATAAGGGCTCAGTTCGAATGACTTGGTTATTTGTAAATGGGTTCTGAAGTGTCCTCGGCGATTTCTGCCACAACTTGAGATGGGTATTATCTACATGTATGAGAGGTATGTGGCGTGTTTTGATTTTATCCTAGATGGGATCAAGTGGAAGGTTTCTGACTGATTGGTTATGTATTCTTCTTATGACTCAGAGTTGATTACGAGATTCTCGTGCTTTTCATATGATGGCATGATAGATGCGATGAGTCCTATGGGATTGAGATTTTCATATACAAGGTGACAGTTCAATTTTAGAGGGAAGGTTGTGAATCTTGAACAATATGGATGGTTTTAGATGTTTAGCTGAATGCTATTACTGCTTGGTATTACCTGACAAGGGTGTGCATTTCAGAAGGTGCACTGTATTTTGACTTACGGATGCTTCATTGGTATTGCGGTACTTGCCTGGTTGATCGACTGCTGATGTTCAGATTTTGCTATGTGGCACGGAAGAATTATAGAAGTATTCCTCGTGGGATGATCGTGTATGAGAGATGTGTTAGACATTCGGGCAATGGAGTTAGGATCAACTATGGTGATTCATGTGTTCTATGGATTTGGAGACTGGGAGTTCTCAGAAGCAGATCGTTTCGTGGTTGTGGACTCTGAAGATGTGTCCAAAGTTAGCCAGATGGTTGTACATGTTATGGTTAAATCCTTATGGAATGTTAGAGGGCTATTTATCCATTTGGGGATGACCAGAGTTGATTTAGGGCCTATTGGTAGGCCCGAGGGGTGTAGGCATTTTACACCGGGTTGGATTTGTTGACTCAGAACTGTTAGTATTGAGGGGTGAGTCATTCGATTAGAGTTGATCTCATTCGTGTTCTGATATGTTCTCTGTGTTACTCTTCTATGCTACAAGGGGTGGTGATTCATTGGTTATATGTGTAGACATGTGATTTTTGACCCTCCCCAAGATTTTTCACATTTTAGCGTAAAATATTAAATTTAGGCCTAATATAGATATCTCAACTCATTTTTACTCTTTTACTTTATTTTGTTACAAGAAAATAAAAATTACAAAAAAATATGTTCGTTAATGCTTTGTAGTCATTATTAATCATGAAAAATACCAAAAAAATAGTTTTGTTTTAACAGTCAGTCTTATTTTAATAGTTATTTTACTTACGTATGATTAATTAATAATTGAGATCGTATTTTTAGTCTTGTTCGCGGGGAAAGAATAGAATTTGGGCTCGAGCAACCCATTTTTAGACCTAATTTTGGACCTAGCCCATAATTTCCAAGCCCATAATTCCTAGGCCCATACCCTTTAACCTAAAAACCCTACCAAAAAACCTAGACCTATATACACACAACCACCAGTCGTGAATAAGAGAGATCGGGGGGAAGCTATCAGCGAAAATATGAAAGAAATACAAAAAATGACCTAGATGCCTAAGGAGAGACTGGCCGTTTCCTCACAATGGACAGACCCCCACCATTCTTCATCTTCTTGAGCACAATTGAGAGCTAACACCCAAAGCTAGAGACCTAGACAGACATACAATCAGCCGTTTCTTTTGGATTTGAGACACCCATCGTCTTCCTCATTAAAAAACCCTAGAGAACCTTCAGAAACTACAACCGTTTGAGCACAAGGACAGACCCACCCTCGCCGGTCTTCTTCTTCGTCCTCACGTCATCCAATAACCACTCTCACGCCTCATACGTCTCGAGCCGCTGGACCTCATATCTAGACCTACATGCCATGAACATTGATCTTCATCAACCAACCTAATGCCACCCTCACGACTAAAAATGAACAGCAACTCAGTGAGAGGGGACGAGGGTCTTAGGCTCCATTCCAGCTTTTCACTTTCTTATTTCTTCTTTCTCTTTTGTTCATAAAAACAGAAACATAAAAAAACAAAATCCGTTCGCTGCTTCTTAAACCTGAAAAGATGCATTTCAGTTTTTAATTTTGATTCCTCTCGTGGAGTTTGATTTGCACTTGAGTGAAGTCGAGTTTTTTGAAATACAGAGGAGGGCTTCGGTTGGTTTAGCGTGCGTGTTCGGAGCCGTTGAGTTTGATTCGTGTGGAGGTTTTTTTGCTGAGGTTTTCAGAATTTTGTATTGGTTTGATCATGTAATAAATTTGGTCCTTTATTGCCACTTTGGACTAGCTGGAATGTTATTGGATCGATTTTCTATTGAGAGTTGATTTGAAATATTTGATCCGGAGTTCCATCTTAAGTTTGAATACGTCGACAAAGATGTTTATGTTTCTTCATTTGGTTCTGATTTTTGTTTTTTCGAGCATGGGAACGGAGTTAAGGCGAGGTTGATTTGAGTTCGTCGTCGGTTTTAGATTTTCGGTGCCGATTTGGGTTCCCGTCTGCGGTTCGTCACATTTTGAGTTCAAATAGTGAAATAATTAATTTTTCGGCTATATTGAGGTTTACTCTTTCATCCTCTATTTGTTTTATTCAAGCCTAATGTCAATTATTTGTTTGGTGATGCGATCCTGTCGTTTTTTTAATTATTCTCCGTGGTTTTGAATTTGCCTACTCGGTTATCTGCTCATATTTACTCGAATTGGTTATAGCTGAATATGATGTTGTCACAATATAGATATTTGGTTTCTATTCATCAACTGAACTACGTCTAATTATATTAAAAAGGCCCGAGTGTGCATTTCATGTGACCCGACTTCAATTTCCATCAAGGTTAAATAGAACGTGAAGTGAACCACGGGTGTATTTCATGTAGCGTGGCTTACGATGTGTTTTAAATAACCTTAAATTTTTCTGAAATGTTAAAAGCGGCTAAACAGTTAAAAGGGCACGTAGGATTAAAACATGTACTAAAATCAGATAATAGGCCAATTATAATAGTTGAGCGACCGTGCTAGAACCACGGAATCCGGGAATGCCTAACACCTTCTCCCGGGTTAACAGAATTCCTTACCCGGATTTCTGGTTCGCGAACTGTAATACAGAGTCAATCTTTTCCTCGATTCGAGATTTGAACCGGTGACACCATAAATTATCTCAAGTGGCGACTCTGAATTTAATAAATAAATAATCCCATTTCGATTGTCACTTTAAGTTAGAAAAAACTCCCCTTTATACCCTTTCCGAGGGTGTAGGAAAAAAGGAGGTGTGACAGCTCTGGCGACTCTGCTGGGGATCGAACCAAGAATCTCTAGTTTAGGGTTCAAGAATTCGAGCTTAGATGAATTGTTATATTTGGTTTTATCTGTTATCTGATTTTATTACATGTTTGGGCCTAATGTGCTAAATGTTGCTTTTACCGCTTTGATATTATCTGAACTGTATATAAACTGCTACAAAACCCTTCTCTTCTCATCTTCGGGGATGTGCACGTTGGCCGTGACTCCCTATTCTGTTAGTGTCATACCTTAAAATAAGAAAGAGGCTCGGATAAATTACTAAGCCGGATGGAATTTTGGTTCCCGGTACGTAACCCCCTCCTCGGCTCGAGTTGTCCGCTTGGGTAAGCCAGGTCTAGAACAATAAACCCAGGTTTTAAACCTAGTATAACAAAGCCTCATGCCAGATCCCTAGTAGGAACGCTTGTTTGCATCATGTGCATTTTGACTTTGGGGACTCAACACAGGGGTTGGGTCCGTCTAGGACAGGTGTACCCAAAATAATAGACCATCTTGATGCATCCTATGTGCTACATGTTGCATTTCTTCGAGGGTAAAAGGGTCATTTGGCAAACTAATGATAGTTGAGGGCAAATGAAAAAAAAAGGGTGAAGTGTGAAGAGAGTGAGGCCCAATTATGTTTTCTGTCACATTTTTTGTTAAGGAAAAAGAGCTTGAAAGTTCAAAAAAGATTTTGCGCTCTTTCATCATTTTCCGAAAATTAGGAAATCAAAAAAAAAATCCAAAAAGAGTTTACATGTTCCATCATTTTTCAAAAATAAAAAATAAAATATATATATATATATATATATATATATATATATATATATATATATATATTTCAAATTAGTATTTTTTTTAATTCTGCCCGTATCCAATCTGCCCGAACTACACACACCTGATTCTCGTCTTTCGAGGCGTGATACGTAGGCAACCCACATAGGGTCCGGTCTCCCTAGTGATCTCAGGTTCTTGTCTTTGCGGGGTCTTAGCCAAATCTTGCATTTTTAGTCACTTTTAGCCACATGGGTTAATTTTAGAAAAATAGCCTCAATCATATCTTGCATGTGTCCAACTGGAAGGGTTATTGTCTCACATGGCATTATAGGTCTTTAACTTTATTTGGTCTTAATTTTCTCATACAGGTGTGGGTATACTTATCGGAGTTTGAGCATGACATACACCGAAGGACCATCCATTCAAGAGTTGCTTAAGGAGATTTTTCTTTTGATGTTTTCAGTCTGTTTTTCTTTTTATGTTGTCATTTACCTTCTAGTTTTGTACAGTAATGTCGAGTCTTTGGTTATTGTATTTTCTATTTTTGTATTGAAAAAAAGTGTGTCATAAATCAAAAATCCAAAAAGAGATTTTGCGTTTTTATTTCCTTTGGAAGTTTTCTCTAGAAGAGCAATTCTAGAATTAAAAAAAAATCTTTTGAGGTGTTTCTCCTTAGGAAGTTAATAACTAGAACTCCATAGAAAATTTTTGCTTTCATATTTCCTTTAGTATATTAGGACTAAAAATTCAAAAAAAAAAGAGAGAGAATTTTCTTTTCATACCTCTTTAGAAGTTTTCTTTTAAAAAATAATAAATTCAAAAATCCAAAAGATTTTCTTGTGAGGTTCTTCTTTGGGAAATATATATATATATAACTCAAGCCTATATATATATATATATATATATAAACAACAAAAAATATATTCTCTTATTTGCACTAGAATTGTAGGACATTGTATATAGAAGAAAAAAAAGCACATTTTATCTTTTGTTTATCTTTAGAGTTTCGTCTTTAGGTAATCAAAATTTGAAATCCAAAAATATTTTATCTCTTCTATTTCTTTTATTCGAAATCTTTTTCAGAATATCAAATGAAAATTCAAAATATATTTCTTTGATCTATTCTATAGATTTCCTTTTTTTTTTAAAAAGAAAGAAAAGAAAGAATCAAAAAATGTTTTTCTCTTGTAGGGTTTTTTCCTTAATAATTTCCCATAGAGTATTTGTTTCAAAAAAATACATGCTCGTTAGGTGAGTTTAGAATTGGTTATAGAACATTCAGTCTAGAAAAATAAAAAAAAAGATTTGTTTATTTTGTTTCTTTTTTTCTCATCAGAGTAGTCATTAAGGTAAGTGATCTTTTCTCAAAAAAGATTTGGGATGATGCCAAGTGACCTTATGACCCTCGAAGTCATTCTAGAACCATTAATTGTTGCTAGGTGCATTGCATGCAATGTGATATTTTTGCTGTTAAATGCCCTAACGCTAACAGGACGACTCCATTTTGTTCCTTTTGATATCTTCATAGTAGAAAGGTGGTTGGTTTGTGGTTCTCAAAGTAGTAACTCCTCTCCACAACATAAAGTCAAAAGGCAATGGCGAACAACAACAAAATTGGGTTGGTTGATACTGGTGCCCGAAAGCAGTTGGTTGAATAGGACACTGGTTTGGCTGATGAGATAAGGATGTTAAGACAACATATGACGGACATGTATCAGGCCTGGATGACTGGGAAGGCACCACCCCCTCCACCACCTAGCTTCCTAGATTCTACCGTTACCCAAACTCTGGTCATACTGCCAGATGATTCCCTATACTCTCCAGATCCACCCGTTTATCATAGCGTTCCCAACCGTCCTAGTATCTCCATCACTCTTTCTTCAATTACCTCTCCCCAAAATTGCCCTCCTGTCATATCCACTATTCCCAACAATGAATACCCACTCAAAGCTCATGATGCCCAATATTACCCCTCAAAGGTTGCCCACAAGGTTCTTGATTCATATAGAAGAGCCCTCAGGATGAGCTTCATGCTGAAAACGAAAAGGTTACAGGAAAAGAAGGGCGAGGTGAGATATCCAGTAAGCTGAAAGGCATAGGATAGTCTTTAAAGAACAAGCAAGGAACGGGAGACCAGGGTAACATGGCTTACAAAGAATTGTCTGTATTCCCTGACGTTCGCCTGCCCGCGGGGTTTAAAGTGCAAAAATTTAACTTGTATGATGGGTGTGGAGATCTGGTAGCCCACCTGAGAGTTTATTACAGTGAAATAAGAAGTGTTGGAGAGAAAGATGACTTGTTGATGGCACATTTCAGTAAGAGCTTGACTGGGGCAGCTTTGGAATGGCATAATCGTCAAGATGTCGGTAGGTGGCCTACATTGGGTGACATGACTCAAGATTTCATTCGATATTTTCAATACAAATTAGGCGTTACCTCAGATCGCTCCTCCCTATCTAATAGGCGTTACCCCATATCGCTCCTCTCTATCTAAAATGGAAAAGAAGCCGGAGGAAAACTTTAGGGAGTTTGGGCTCAGATTGAGGGAGCAAGATGCTCGAGTCAGTCCCCTGATTGGTGAAGAAGAAATGGTTGAGCTTTTCCTACAAGCCCGGGGGCCCACCTACTTCAGTCATTTGATCCCGGCCTTGGGTAAGCCTTTCAATGATGTGTTAAAAATGGGGGAGATGGTAGAAGAGGAAATCAAGTCAGGCAAAATCATGAGTTATTCGACATTGAAAGATACCACGGAAGACATTCAGAACATCCCAGAGAGAAAGAGAAATAGAAAAGATGATCCGTTGGGCATTCCTGCTCAACACTCTCAGCCTCGACATCGGCCCCATGGATATCCTTGTGCCAGATGACCCTCCCCACTGTTACTTCTCTCTACAGGACCCCAAAGGTCGTACATTACTTTCCCAGTACCCTGTCCACAATGCACCACCATATGCTCTACACCCACGAGGCCCGCGATGGCCCACACCACTTCCCCAAATGTCTTACCCCCCCTCAAGCATATCAGCCACCTGCCCGCAAAAGGTTCCAACTGAGGCTAGAATATAAACTGAAAAGACTACTGAAAAAAGAGAAGGCTCTCACCCCTATTGGAAAATCATATGGCAGTTTGTTCTAAAGGTTGAGGCAATTGGATATGTTAAAGCCGATTCAGATAAAAATGATGAACCCTCTGCCAAAGAAGTTTGATTTTTCTCAAAGGTGCGCATATTGCTCTGATGCCCCGGGTCACAGTACAGAAAAGCGTTGGCACCTAAAAAAAGCAATTCAGAAGCTTATTGATGCAGGTGACATTGCCGTGAAAAATCCAGATACAGCAGACACTAGCCGAAGTCCATCGCCTGGGCATAATGAGACGCATATGGCGGGTATGATTTAATTTGAAAAGGAATATGAGAATTCTTTTGAGATCCTCGGAGGTCCACGTGCTGCAAAGCTTTTAGCACTATCAGAGGTTGATCCTAAGAACGAGTAGGCACAAGGAACCCAAAAGCAATTTATTAAGAACAATGTGATGGAGACTTGTGAAGGTCCTAGTATTGTTGATGCAGAAGTCAGTGGATAAGATGTTGAGTTTGGTGATTGGAAAGACGCTCTTTTATTGGTTAGCCAGGGGGAGTTTTGGTGGTTTAGTTTGTTGTCATTTCTGTTGTTCGGGTTATTTTCAGGGTTGTAATCCGGATATTGTCTTGTGACTCAAACCCTTCTATCCTTTTATTTTTCCTAGTTTGTTTAGTCATAGTAGCTCATTTAGTGTTGTCTATGTTTGTTCTAGGTTTGTAACCCCAGTTTAGTTTGCTTGTTTTGTTGTTCAAACCCTTTCACTATCTATCTAATGCAATTTTCTGTGTTATGCAATTTCTAGTCATCTTTGTTTAGTCCTCTTTTCTTTTTATAGTTCTTTTCCTGTTGACTTTAGTGACATAACATGCACGCGTTATCTCAGTCTAGTTTTAAAAGTCAGTTTAGTCACGAAGCAATGAAACAATTTTGAAGATGTAGGGACATTTGAGGGAAATAAGTAAAGGAATTTTGAGATCACTCCAAGCCTGAATTGTGTGAAACTGGGGCAGATAGAACATAAAGAAACCCTATTGAAATTCATCATGCCACATCGGATTGAAGCTAAAGGCAAGTTTGCCCAAATTGACAGGAGCCGTTCGTGGTAATGAGAGTGAGAGTGTTGTCCAATGGTTCTTTGTATTTAATAGATGTAGAAGGCAAATGTGTGGATATGACTATCAATTCTGAGGCAGTCGAAAGATATTATGTGCGATTTATTTGGTTTGTTTAATTGTACCATTTGCATCTGGCATGCTTTAAAGATTGGAATGACGAAGGCATTTTGTTCTGCTATCTAAACACTTTATCCTTTATTACCCCCTTTGAGCCTTATTTACTTCCTTTCGTATCCCTCTTTTGGAATCAATAGCAAAGATCAGAAACGCAAGCACGAAAGATAAGTAAAGGAAAAGAGAGAAAAGAAAAAATGAAAATTAAAAAAAAAGAAAAAAAAGAAGAAAAAGAAGAAAAAAGAGGAAAAAGAAGAAAGAAAAAACAACAAAATAACAAAAAGAGAAAAAGGAAGAAAGAATAGAAAAGAAAAGAGAAAGAGAAAAGAAAAATCACAACAACAGAGCAATTCCTATGACATGAACTACGTTCGACCTGATTCCTTTTAAGGATACGTAGGTAGCCTCACGGTTCGGTCTCATCAAAACAAAAATCCAAAAGTCCCCCAAGCAAATAAACTGGGGCAGAAGTTGTGGTAAGAAATCTGATTCCGAAAGTTGTAATTTTGAACCCGTTTAAATTGTTTTGAGCCTTTGATACCCTTTCTTTCTAACCCTATCCAAAAGCCCACATTACTGTCCCAAGAAAGACCTTTTGATCAGTCTTCAAGAGATGCCTAGTCGAGCAAGTAGAGGTGATTCATATCAGGGGCAACACTCTGGTCCAAACAAGAAAAATGAAAAATGAGAGTCTTATTGGTGAAAACCCTCACGGGCACCATAAGGCGATGGTAAGTTGAGAGAAAGAACAAAATGAGAGAGGCTTGATGGTGAAAATCCTTCGGGCACTACAAGTCGAATAAGGATCGTGAATCAGATTGGATAATCGGAGCATTGAAGCCCAATTTCACGCCTCAGAGGCACAACAAGAGTTGAACATCAGACTTGTTTGACAGATTAGGCCACTTAATCAACAAGTGCATGTCATGGTCACTAGAGTTGGTATCCACATCTGATAGGTTTCTACTTTGTAGTTTTCTTGTTAGGAATCACCTCTTTCCATTGTCCTTTACTTTGTTCCTTTTCTCTTGTTTACTTCCTCTTCCTAAGTCTGTTTGGTTAGAACAAGTGAGAAATGACTTCAAAATTTTCCACCAGCTTTCCAATTGCACAAAACGGGATCTGGCTAGCACATCAAAGTGTCATAAGTCAGGAAAGAACAACAAGCGCACCGAGTTGGTAACTATAACGACCCGACCGGTCGTTTTAAACTTTTGCACTTTGATCGCCAGTTCCCGGGCATGACTTGCCCATGTAACGTATTATGACTGATATAGATCATTGGTTTTGGTTTTCAGGAAACATCAGAATGAATTTGAAGGAACAGTCTCAGTTGAAAGCTTTGAATTTGAAAGGTTTGACTAAGAGTTGACTTATTTGTATATGATCTCGGATCGGAAATTTTATGATTTGGATAGCTTCGTTGGGTGATTTATGACTTAGGAGCCAGATCGGAATGCATTTTGGAAGTCCGTGGAAGGATTTGGATTGAATTGGCAAAGTTAATATTTTGGCGAATTCTGGTTGATAGGTGAGATTTTGTTCCGAGGGTTGGAATGGAATTTAGAGAGTTTCTGTAGCTTTATTATGTCATTTGTGATGTGTGTGCAAAATTTCAGGTCATTTGGACGTCGTTTGGTCGACTTTTTGATCGAATTCGGATTTCAGAAGTTTTGGCATTCTTAGGCTTGAATCCGAGGGTGATTTGATGTTTTGATGTTTTTTTGAGTGTTCTGAAGGTTGGAATAAGTTTGAATTATGTTATGGGGTGTGTTGGCATGTTTGGCCGGGGTCCCATGAGGCTCAGATATGTTTTGGAAGAGTTTTTGTAAGATTTTACCGTTTTGAGCATAAGCATGTAATGATCCAAAGGTCCATTTTTAGTTTTAGAGATCGAAATTTGATTTCGAGACTTCCGGAATTTTGATAATGAATTATAGGACTGATCTGGAAAGTTTGGTATAATTTTATCAAGTCGCGATTGGGTTTTTGACACGAAATATGAGTTAATTGTTTAACGAGTGAAATGGGTATTGAACTGAGCAAATGTGCTCCGAATTGAGTTTCGACTGAAGGGCTATGTTCTTATTATTATTTGTGACTCATAGGAACAAGAATCATTGAATTCCGAGTTTGTATGATGGAGTTAGAGCCTTTTTACTGAAAAGAAAAGCTGTTGCAATTTTCTGGGCAGTTTCTGCATTTTTCGCATGTGTGAACAGTAACCGCACCTGCGTGAACAATATCCATGTACAGTAAACATGAACAGTATCTGTGTACAATACCCGTATACAATACATATGAACAGTACCCCCGTGTACCGTACTAATGAAAAGTACCAATTTTGGTTATTTTCAGGATATATTCAGAGAAAACAACGGGGAAAGTGTTCTTAACTTAATTTTTGTTAGATTACCCAAATCTATTACTAGTTTTGGCATTTAATTGGTGATTTTAGTTGGGAAAATCTTGAAAACCCTCTTGGTTTAATTTGAAGATTTGAGGGTCGAGTTGATGTCGGATTTCAGTAAAATTGGTATGGTTGGACTCGTGGTTGGATGAGGTTTCATATTCTGTAATTTTTGTCGGGTTCCGAGATGTTGCCCCCACGGGCGAATTTTGAGTGCAATTTCGAATTTTTAATGGAAAATATAGAATTACATATGGAATTAATTCCTATACGATTTATTAACTAAATTGAATTATTGTGGCTAGATTCGAGGCATTCGGAGGTCGATTTGAGAGACAAAGGCATCACGAGCTAGAGGATTAGCCGGTTCGAGGTGAGTAATGATTGTAAATGATGTCCTAAGGGTTTGAAACCCAGGATTGCACATCGTAGTGCTATATTAAGGTGAGACACGTGCTGGATGATGCGTGCGGGATCTTTTACTACTGGGGATTGTGACTTGGTCCGTCCCGATTGATGATTTTACTACATATTTGACTGAAATTGATTTTGTTATCATCATGATTTGGGCTGATTGCTATATTTGGGCTTCGTGCCAATTATTTGAACCCTTCGGGGATTTTTATCACTATTTCCTCACTGTTTTGACTTATATTTAAACTCAGTCCTATTGATAATTATTGTTTTACAAACTCAGCTGATTTTATACAGACTTGAAACTCAAATAACATTTCTAAATGATATTTTGGGCTAAGAACTACTATTTTACAAATGCCCGATGGGCTTATGATGATTTTCGAACTGAGTGAGGCCGAGGGCCATGTGTGAGGATATGCTGAGTGATATGAGGCCGAGGGCCTGAGTTACTATTTATGCCACGCAGTGGCCTGAGTGATGTGAGGATATGCTGAGTGATGATGCCACGAGGTGGCTTGATATAGCGCTTGGGTCGTAAGGGGTCCCTCCGGAGTCTGCACACCCACAGTGAGCGCGGGTACCCATTGTTTTGAGTGATTGATACTATGCCCATGGGGCTGATATGAGTGATTGTGAGGTAGCCCAAGGGGCTGATACTGATATGATATTGAGCCTGAGGGCCTGTTACTGATCTGATATTGAGCCTGAGGGGTTGTTACTGATCTGATATTGAGCCTGAGGGGCTGTTACTGTTCTGATATTGAGCCCAAGTGGCTATTACTGTTCTGATATTGAGCCCGAGGGACTGGCACTATTCCGATATTGAGCCCGAGGGGCTGATTCTGTTGATATTATGCCCGAGGGGCAGTTTGTTGTATATGTTTTGCCCGAGGGGATGTTTACATTTCTATCATTTTTGTTACTCACTTGTAAACTACTTGCTTTACTTGTTGGAAAAAAGGGATTTTCACTTAATTTCTCACTGCTTTACTGTTTAAAGTGATTTTACTGCTTCAGTATGGAATACCTTGTGTTTTTGCGTGATTTCTTGCCTTCAGTCTTTATTTATTATTATTACTCACTGAGTCGGAGTACTCACATTACTCCCTGCACTTTGTGTGCAGATTCAGGTATGTTTTGGCTTATCGGAAGCAGAGTCATCAGGGTTTAGCAAGGTAGCTGTCGGCGTTCGCAGCACTACTTTTCTCTCTCCTCATTTCATTAGTCTGTATTTGTACACTCCAGGCTTTCAGTTGTATTTATACCCTAGTAGATGCTCGTGACTTGTGACACCCCGATTAGGGCTTTGTCGGGTTGTGTTTCCGTTAATTATATCATTAAATCATATTTAAACTGTTTATTAATGTTTAACTATTTTTGAAAAGGCGATATGGGTTTGTTGGATGGCCTTGTCTTCACGAGAGGCGCCATCACTATCGGAGTGGGGTTTGGGTCGTGACAAGTTGGTATCAGAGCCTAGGTTACATAGGTCTCACGAGTCATGAGCAGGTTTAGTAGAGTCTCGCGGATCGGTACGGAGACATCTGTATTTATCCTTGAGAGGCTGCAGAACCTTTAGGAAAACTTCACATTCTTGAATTCTTATCGTGCGTCCTTTGATTTAGCTTGAAATGTAACTCTTTGAATTCCTTCCACGCATTCGTATGCGCGCATGAACGCTCAATATCAGATGTGCCTTGATGGCTTGTGATTCCCCGATCGAGGGGCGAGATGCGATCTCTGTGAGTTTGATGTTGGGCCAGTCTGGAGGACTTGAGGCCGAATATTTGCCTATGGCTTGAGTACCGAGTTGCTGATTGTGTGAGCAAGTATTTTTGACTTATATGTTCGGTAGTGTCCCTATTAGTGGAGTGATAGCTGGATAACTATGTGATAAGTATGTTAGTACTGCGAGATGTATCCATCTTGATTTGAGGTATAGCCCCGAGTTATGGGCGTGCAAAGAGTCTTTTCATGTGTCCTAGTTGGGAGTGAAGTAAATTTCATGTTGCGGTATGAGTTCAGACTCAGGAAGACTAAGTGACTGCGTAATGGTTATGACGGTGGAAGGTATACATAAATGTTAGTTTAAGACGAAGAAGGCGGGTTATCTCATGTGAAGTGTTCTGAGGTTGTATGATCCTTATGTGTCTGTTAGATTTACGAGTGAAGGATATGTGTTGCAACTTAAATTGGGTCGCTTAGTAAGTGGGTGTAACTGTTGCAAGAGTGGAATGCGAGATTTGCAGAAGAGTTAAAATTCTAGATGATCTGTGTTTTCACAAGCTTATAAAAGATTTGAGTTTAATCTCATTATGGTATCATGGCATCAATAGAGTATAATCGTTATGAGTTATTGAGCGTGTGTTGATCTATGGCTTCAAGCCAAGTGGGGGAGTCCGCTATTGAATAGTTCATTGCACGGTTTTGTGCTCTAATGGTTCCAGTTCGAGGCGTATTTGTAAATCAGTTGTGGCTCGAGTAAAGGAAATTTCAATAAAGGCTATGTTATGCTTTATGGGTGTACAAGAATCGGGGAATGACTTGAGTTGTGGTTGGTAACGAATGCTCGGTACATAAAGCATGAAGTTGCTTGGTTATATTGGAATGAGGTCACATTCTGCAGTGTCGAAGTCCTAATGAAGCACAGGTTGTTCGGTTTGTTTAATCAATCTAACTACGGTTTGAGTAGTGTGGATGACTCTAGAGAATGGTCCTATTGTGTTCAAAACTCTACATGCAACAATTGGAGGCTTCTAAGTTGTACTTATGGATAGAAACTAAGTTTTTAGTGGAAGATGGCAAGACTTGTGGTATTTTCTATATTAATTATGGGATTCTATATATCAATATCGGGAAAGTGAAGGTAATGGATTTGGGGAACACTTAAAGAGTATTCAGCGGTTTAGGAGCCTTAGACGGTGTAGCTTTATGCTTGGGTTTCGTGTGATAAGCCTAGGTTCAGGAAATTGTGGTGCTACAACAAGAAGGAATATCAAGCTGAAGATGAATCAGAAGGAATTTAGATAGATGAGGTATCTTGATAGTAGACCAAATCGGTATGGTAAGGATATGATTAATTCCTTGTGTGTGTTCGAGGTAATGAGTTCCTACAACTATTTTGCAACAATGCTATTGGGTTTTGATGGCTTGCTTAGCTTGGTCTAGTTAGAAGGATTCAGTCCTGGCAGTTGAATTTGTGCAAATGGAATTAGGAGAGTTCTTATTGATTTCTACCGTGGTTGGAGAGGTGCAATTTCTCCGAGTGTGAGAAGCATAGGATATGTAATGATTTTTCTTCTAGATGGGATCAATGGAAGTTCTTGGCTAGATGAGTTATAGTTCAGTTCTGAAAGGAAGTTCATAAAACTCTTAGGCAGCGGGTAGCCTCAGATGATTAAGGAAATGGTACTGCTAATTGGAAATGATTTGATGAGAGTCTATGTTTTAGTAAAAGGGCAATGTTATTAAGTTGATAGCACTTCGGTAGTATTGCGGCACCTTCTTTTTAGATCGACTGGTGATATTCGGGTTTGCTTGGTGGCACAGGGAAATTTTAGAGTATCTATAGTGGAATGATTGGGTATTAGAGGTGTGGTATATATTCGACGGCAAAATTAGGATAGTATATGGTGATTCATGTGCCGTATGGACATGGAGATGGAAGTTCTCATATTCAGGCTACGTTGTGATTATAGATCGTGTGTATCAGCACTGTTTAGTGACTACCGAGATTTGGAGGCCCGAGTGGATCTTTCTTTGCTTGGTATGTTAGATTTTGGATGTGATGTTGGGGATTTAGACTGATCATCTCAGTGTTGGGTTATTCTAGACTATTGCATTATGGGTTAGGTTGGAAATGCCAAAGGTTGAGTGGCGATGTGCGTCGGGTTATGTTCTAGTGGAGTGGTTTACATTTCATAGACCCAGTGGACGACTGGGAAGGATTGCTTTTCTTAATTGGGCCTTCGCGATGGATGTCAGTACAAATGTTTCTACCATTGATTCAGTTCCGATGTTGAGGGACTTTCCGGAAGTGTTTCTTGTGGCCGGGCATGTCGTCGGGCGAGGTTGTGGATTTCAGTATTTATGTGATGCCGGGCACCATATCGTATGGCTCCGGCAGGAGTTATGGTAGTTGAAGGAGCAGCTTTAGGCTTCCTTGGTAAGGAGTTCGTTGGCAGGCCAATGTGGATGCGTGTTCTAGCTCGAGTCGGCTTGGTTGGCCCCGAATTGTATTATTGAGGGATAAGTTGATTCGACCGTTATTGAGCTTATTAGTGATCTGGGGAGATCTATGAGTTGCCTTTCTATGTTGCGAGACATTATGATTTATTGGTTATGGGCACATATGGTGCAGTTCTAATTGGGTACATAGTGGAAGTCGAGCGGGAAGAGTAATCGGGTGTTGCTCAGTGAATGGTGTAACGGTTACGTCCTATCGGGTTTGCGTGGTATATGTTACTTGTTTCACCGTTGGTGTAATGATTTGCTTTGGTTCTAGACGTCAATTTTTGCGTGGTTGTCAATTTCGAGCATAGTGACTTGAGGTGTCCCATGTGGAGCAGTGTTTGGATAGGATCGCGCATTGTGGCGAAGCTATGTGGAGATATGACCTTGCGGGTTAGATTCGTGTGTCCTATTTTATGATGTGAGACGGGTTCTTAGCCCTGCGTTGTGGTGGTACTGGTGAGCTTGAGGTACAACTCTTTCATTTGAGTCATTTTCATGATTTGAGTATGTTCGGACCGTTGCTTATTGGTGCGCGTATTATGGTAGATATGGCTTAGGCCTCTATTAGTGTGACATGTCACTAGGGTAGTGTGTTGGTTCAGAGGAGATCGTTGGGATCATAAATTAAAATAAACGGATTCGATTTCAACATGTTTGATGGGTAAACATCGAGGTTCGGTTCAAAAAAAATTACTATGGTAATTGCCAGAGGAGAAATGGCTTCATGAATGGTTGATATGAGAAATGGTTATGGTTTATTGCGTGTTTCATTTATCGTTGGCAGTATATGAAAGTGTTGGAATGAGACTTTAGCTGATAAGAGGTTTTCTATCGGTATTTGGTTGTTATGGGCAGCTGCTGTGAATAGAAGTTATTGCTGCGAGCGTTAGAGTTATATGGTATATCATGGGATTGCTCCCGAGGTTGCAGGCATGGGTTACTACAACTAGTTCGGGTCTATTCAAAGTATAGGTGTGAGGTTTTGATCGTATTGATGGTTTCAGAAGTGAAAATGTGGTTTTATGGTTTATGGGCTAGATTGGATTGTGTAATTTTGGTTAAACGGTGTTCTCGGACCTATATGAGATAGGGTAACGTGGGATCACCCCCGGCTATATGCATGGTAAGGTTATTCAGCGATTGGTGGGCTTTTAGAACAGCCCTGGGTACATTCAAGGACGAACGTGTGTTTAAGTGGGGGAGGATGTAAAGACCCGACCGGTCGTTTTGAAATTTTGAACTTTGATCGCTAGTTCCCGGGCATGACTTGCCCCGTGTAACGTATTATGACTGATGTAGATCGTTGGTTTTGGTTTTCAGGAAAAATTAGAATGAATTTGAAAGAACAGTCTCAGTTGAAAGCTTTGAATTTGAAAGGTTTGACTAAGAGTTGACTTATTTGTATATGAGCTCGGATCGGAAATTTTATGATTTGGATAGCTTCGTTGGGTGATTTATGACTTAGGAGCGCGATCGGAATGCATTTTGGAAGTCCATGGAAGGATTTGGCTTGAATTGGCAAAGTTAATATTTTGGCGAATTCCGGTTGATAGGTGAGATTTTGATCCGAGGGTCGGAATGGAATTCCGAGAGTTGCTGTAGCTTAGTTATGTCATTTGTGATGTGTGTGCAAAATTTCAGGTCATTTGGACGTCGTTTGGTCGACTTTTTGATCGAATTCAGATTTCAGAAGTTTTGGAATTCTTAGGCTTGAATCCGAGGGTGATTTGATGTTTTGATGTTGTTTTGAGCATTCCGAAGGTTGGAACAAGTTTGAATTATGTTATGGGGTGTGTTGTCATGTTTGGTCGGGGTCCCATGAGGCTCGGATATGTTTTGGAAGAGTTTTTGGAAGATTTTACCGTTTTGAGCATAAGCATGTAATGATCCAAAGGTCTATTTTTAGTTCTAGAGATTGAAATTTGATTTCGAGACTTCCGGAATTTTGATAATGAATTATAGGACTGATCTGGAAAGTTTGGTCTAATTTCATCAAGTAGCGATACGGTTTTTGACACGAAACATGAGTTAATTATTTAACGAGCGAAATGGGTATTGAACTGAGCAAATGAGCTCCGAATTGAGTTTCGACTGAAGGGCTATGTTCGTAATATTATTTGTGACTTATAGGAACAAGAATCATCGAATTCCGAGTTTGTATGATGGAGTTAGAGCGTTTTTTAGTGAAAAGAAAAGCTGCTGCAATTTTCTGGGCAGTTTCTGCATTTTTCGCACGTGTGAATAGTAACCGCACCTGCGTGAACAGTATCCGTGTACAGTACCATGTACTTTAAACATGAACAGTATCCGTGTATAGTACATATGAACAGTACACCGTATACAGTACCAATGAACAGTTCCGTGAACAGTACCCATGAACAGTAAAATGCGTGAACAGTAACCACGGAAATTCTGGACAGAATGTTGAGTTCTCCCAGTTTCCATTTTTACCAAATTGGAGCTCGGGGAGAGGCGATTTTCAGGATATTTTCAGAGAAAACAACGGGAAAAGTGTTCTTAACTTAATTTTGGTTAGATTACCCAAATCTATTACTAGTTTTGGCATTTAATTGGTGATTTTAGTTGGGAAAATCTTGAAAACCCTCTTGGTTTAATTTGAAGATTTGAGGGTCGAGTTGATGTCGGATTTCAGTAAAATTGGTATGGTTAGACTCGTGGTTGGATGAGGTTTCATATTCTGTACTTTTTGTCGGGTTCCGAGACGTGGGCCCCACGGGCGAATTTTGGAGTGCAATTTCGAATTTTTAATGGAAAATATAGAATTACATATGGAATTAATTCCTATATGATTTATTAACTGAATCGAATTATTGTGGCTAGATTCGAGGCATTCAGAGGTCGATTTGAGAGACAAAGGCATCACGAGCTAGAGGATTAGCCAGTTCGAGGTGAGTAATGATTATAAATGATGTCCTGAGGGTTTGAATCCCCGGATTGCACATCGTAGTGCTATATTGAGGTGACACGCGCTGGGTGATGAGTGCGGGGTCTTTTACTACTGGGGATTGTGACTTTGTCCTCCCCGATTGATGATTTTACTGCATATTTGACTGAAATTTATTTTGTTATCATCATGATTTGGGTTGATTGCTATATTTGGGCTTCGTGCCAATTATTTGAACCCTTCGGGGATTTTTATCACTATTTCCTCACTATTTTGACTTATATTTAAACTCAGTCCTGTTGATAATTATTGTTTTACAAACTCAGCCGATTTTATACGGATTTGAAACTCAAATGACATTTCTAAATGATATTTTGGGCTGAGAACTACTGTTTTACAAATGCCCGAGGGGCTTATGATGATTTTCGGACTGAGTGAGGCCGAGGGCCATGTGTGAGGATATGCTGAGTGATATGAGGCCGAGGGCCTGAGTTACTATTTATGCCACGCGGTGGCCTGAGTGATGTGAGGATATGCTGAGTGATGATGCCACGAGGTGGCTTGATATAGCGCTTGGGCTGTAAGGGGCCCCTCCGGAGTCTACACACCCATAGTGAGCGCGGGTACCCATTGTTCTGAGTGATTGATACTATGCCCAAGGGGCTGATATGAGTGATTGTGAGGTAGCCCAAGGGGCTGATACTATTCTGAGAGTGATCCCGAGGGCTGTTACTGATCTGATATTGAGCCCGAGGGGCTGTTACTGTTCTGATATTGAGCCCGAATGGCTGTTACTATTCTGATATTGAGCCCGAGGGGCTGGCACTATTTCGATATTGAGCCCGAGGGGCTCTATTGATATTATGCCTGAGGGACAGTTTGTTGTACATGTTTTTCCCGAGGGGTTGTTTACATTTCTATCATTTTTGTTACTCACTTGTAAACTACTTGCTTTACTTGTTGGAAAAAAGGGATTTTCACTTAATTTCTCATTGCTTTACTGTTTAAAGTGATTTTACTGCTTTAGTATGGAATACCTTGTGTTTTTGCGTGATTTCTTGCCTTCAGTCTTTATTTATTATTATTACTCACTGAGTCGAAGTACTCACATTACTCCCTACACCTTGTGTGCAGATTCAGGTATGTTTTGGCTGATCGGAAGCAGAGTCATCAGGGTTTAGCAAGGTAGCTGTCGGCGTTCGCAACACTACTTTTCTCTCTCCTCATTTCATTAGTCTGTATTTGTACACTCCAGGCTTTCAGTTGTATTTATACCCTAGTAGATGCTCGTGACTTGTGACACCCCGATTAGAGTTGTGTCAGGTTGTGCTTCCGTTAATTATATCATTAAATCATATTTAAACTGTTTATTAATGTTTAACTATTTTTTAAAAGGCGATATAGGTTTGTTGGCTGGCCTTGTCTTCACGAGAGGCGCCATCACGACCGGAGCGGGGTTTGGGTCGTGACAGTAATAATCGACATGCTTTGGGATCCATGTGAAATACAAAGGTTTGGTATATATTAATTCATGAACAATGCAACAGATGGAGGATTAGTGTGAACGGATCAAAGGTATTTTCTATGATAAGATTGAAAAAAAGGGGTGGTAAACTAGTGACAAGCAAGATCTTCCAAGTAGAAATCAAAGTTATCATGGCAAGCGATGAGGCAATAGACCTCAAGGTCAAGGCCGGTGATTTAAATCAGGAATGAACAACATGCGCACTGAGTTGGTAACAATCAATATGCTTTGGGGTTCATGTGAAACACAAAGGTTTGGTAAATGTCAGTTTATGAGCAATGCAACAGATAGAGGGTTTGGGTTTGAACGAATCAGAGGTATCTCCTGGGATAGGGGTGACAGAGAAAATGGTTAGTGAATGAACAAGCAAGGTCTTTCGAGTTGAAACCAAAGTTATCATGGGAAGTGAAGTAGCAATCGCCCTCAAAGTCAAGGCCACAAACCAATCCCCATATTTATAAACTCACAAGTTTTCTTTATTTGAAACAGGGACGAAAATTGTGTCCAAATCAAAGCTTGGAAGTTTGAATTTTTTTTTTCAAGTGTCGTGCCCAAATTTTGTCAGCACAAAGGCAGTTTGAGAAGGGGAAAGAAAATTTTGTTCAATATGCAGGAACCCTCCATGAGGAAAAGCATGGTTCAGGGGCAAGGAATTTTGTTCGTTCTGCAGAGATCCTCCAGGAAGAAATCATGGCTCAGGTAAGTTCATTCTCGGCTTTTCAGGACCCTCCTGGATAATGGGATTTAATCTTAAAAATTCTCAGGACCCTCCTGGACAATAGGACTTAGTTAAAATTCAAAACGTTGATGAGTAACAAGATCTAGCATAGGCTCTACCTTGAGGAAATATAAGTTTGGCTTTGAAGTTATCATGCTTAGGATAAGATTCAATTTGAAATTTTCAGGACCCTCCTGAATAATGGGACTTAGTTTAATACCTCCCTTAGATGCTAAGATTTAGCATAAGTTTCAGCGTTTGGAAGTTGAATTTAGCTATGAAATTTTTACCCTTAAGATGAGATTTGATTTTAAATTTCAGGACCCTCCTGAATAATGGGATTTAGTTTTAAGGTCTTCATAGATAACAAGATTTAGCAGAAGTCGTACCTTTAGGAAATATAACTTAGCTTTTAAAACTGTCATATAACTAGGAGTTTTCAGGACCCTCCTGGATAATGGGATCTAGCTTTTAAAATTCTTTGAGATTTTCTGGTAATATGATTCAATTAACACTCATAGATGCGTCCAGCACCAAACTGAGGAAGAAGTTTTCTTTGTTTTTGTCTATTTTGTGGAAATCAGGCGTGCACCTGGAGAACAAGGGAATACATTTTCAAGTTCAGCAATCAGGAGCCCACCTGGAGAACAAGGAAATACATTTTCAAATTTCAGCAATCAGGCGCCCACCTGGAAAACAAGGGAGTACAATTCAAGTTTTAGCTTTCAAGTTCTTACTGATATTTGGTAACATGATTTAGTTTACAATCACATATGTGCCCAGCCACCAAACTGGGGCAGAAAATTTTCTTTGTTTTTGTCTATTTTTGTTGCAATCAGGCGCCCACCTGGAGAACAAGGGAATACATTTTCAAGTTCAGCAATCAAGGGCCCACCTGGAGAACAAGGGAATACATTTTCAAGTTCAGCAATCAGGAGCCCACCTGGAGAACAAGGGAATACATTTTTCGAGTTCAGCAATCAGGCGCCTACCTGGAGAACAAGGGAATACATTTTCAAGTTCAGCAATCAGGCGCCCACCTAGAGAACAAGGGAATACATCTTCACGTTCAGCAACCAGGCGCCCACCTGGAGAATAAAGGAATACATTTCCAATTCAGCAATCAGGCTCCCACCTAGAGAACAAGGGAATGAATTTCAAGTTCAACAATCAGGCGCCCACCTAGAGAATAAGGGAATATATCTTCAAGTTCAGCAATCAGGCACCCACCTAGAGAACAAGGGAATACATTTCCAATTTAGCAATCAAGCGCCCACCTGGAGAACAAGGGAATACATTTCATATTCAATAATCAGGCGCCCACCTGGAGAACAAGGTAATACATTCAATTTCAGCAATCAGGCGCCCACCTGGAAAGCACGGGAATACAGTTCAAGTTCAGCAATCAGGCGCCCACCTGGAGAGCATGGGAATACAGTTCAAGTTCAGCAATTAGGCGCCCACCTGGAGAGCAGGGGAATACAGTCAAAGTCTTGGCAATCAGGCACCCACATGGAAAGCAGGGGAATACAGATAAAATTTTGGCAATCAGGCGATCACTTGGAGAGCAAGGGAGAACAACACCAGTTTTAAGGAAGGGAAACAATTTAAGTGTCGGTAATCATGCGTCCACTTGGAGAAAAGGAAAGCATCTAAGATTATAATTCGAGTTCAGTAATCAAGCGTCCACCTGAAGAAAAGGGAAAGCATCTCATATTACAATTCAAGTCAGCAACAAAAAAAGCTCGCGGCAAGAATGCGAGTCAGCAGTCCGAGGTGATCAACAGAAGTTAGTCACAATAAAGAAAAAAAAGAAAGGCAAGAAGTTAATCCAAATGCAGAAGTTGATGAAAGATATGAGCTTCTCAATACATGGCCGAGGTCACAAGCACTACATGCCCGGTTTTGATCCAAAAAGCTGAAGAAGAACGAGCTAGCACCTGCAACTAGCAAGCGTCAAGGTTCAAATCCAAAGTCTGCATAAAGAATCATTCAAGACTCAAGATCAAGCTTCAGAAGACTTATAGATAGGAATCTTGTAACTTGTAGTTGATAGGCTTAGCTAGTCTTTTTCATGTTTTGATGTTTGATGTAACATCAAGACCGCGGACCTGAACCTCGGCGAAACGACACCTCGACCGGCTTTCCGCCTCGGCATACTCCATCATCTCACTCACCTCTGAACTACATGTGGCCTGATTCCTTTATAGCCAAGGATATGTAGGTAGCTCAGATACCAGGGCTCGGTCACATTCCCCTTTTCTCTTAGTTTTGGTCTCCTTAAATAAGGGTCGGGTCAAAAAACTTGTCTAGTCATTCTTTTTCTGAAAACTCTTTGCGTTTCTAGTCAAAGAGGGGCAGCAGCTGTAGACATGTGATTTTTGACCCTCCCCAAGATTTTTCACATTTTAGCGTAAAATATTTATTTAGGCCTAATATAGATATCTCAGCTCATTTTTACTATTTTACTTTATTATATTACAAGAAAATGAAAATTACAAAAAAATATTTTCGTTAATATTTTGTAGTCATTTTTAATCTTGAAAAATACCAAAGAAATAGTCTTGTTTTAACAGTTAGTCTTATTTTAATGTTTATTTTACTTACGTATGATTAATTAATAATTGAGATCGTATTTTTAGTCTTGTTCGCAGGGAAAGAATAGAACTTGGGCTCGAGCAACCCATTTTTAAGCCTAATTTTGGACCTAGCCCATAATTTCAGAGTCCATAATTCCTAGGCCCATACCCCTTAACCTAAACACCCTACCAAAAAACCTAGACCTATATACATACAACCATCAACCGTGAATAAGAGAGATCGGGGGGAAGCTATCAATGAAAATATGAAAAAATACAAAAAAAATGACCTAGATGCCTAAGGAGAGACTGGCTGTTTCCTCACAATGGACAGACCCCCACCATTCTTCATCTTCTTGAGCACAATTGAGAGCTAACACCCAAAGCTAGAGACCTAGACAGACATACAATCAACCATTTCTTTTGGATTTGAGACACCCATCGTCTTCCTCATTAAAAAACCCTAGAGAACCTTCAGAAACTACAGCCATTTGAGCACAAGGACAGACCCACCCCTGCCGGTCTTCTTCTTCGTCCTCACGTCATCCAATGACCATTCTCACGCCTCAGACGCCTCCAGCCACTAGACCTCCTATCTAGACCTACATGCCATGAACATTGATCTTCAACAACCAACCTAATGCCACCCTCACGACTGAAAATGAACAACAACTCAGTGAGAGGGGACGAGGGTCTTAGGCTCCATTCCAGCCTTTCACTTTCTGATTTCTTCTTTCTCTTTTGTTCATAAAAACAGAAACACAAAAAAAAATCCGTTCGCTGCTTCTTAAACCTGAAAAGATGCATTTCAGTTTTAAATTTTGATTCCTCTTGTGGAGTTTGATTTGCACTCGAGTGAAGTCAAGTTTTCTGAAATATAGATGAGGGCTTTGGTTGGTTTAGCGTGCGTGTTCGGAGCCGTTGAGTTTGATTCATGTGGAGGTTTTTTTGCTGAGGCTTTCGGAATTTTGTATTGGTTGATCATGTTATAAATTTGGTCCTTTATTGCCAATTTGGACTAGCTGGAATGTTACTGGATCAATTTTCTATTGAGAGTTGATTTGAAATATTTGATCCGGAGTTCCGTCTTAAGTTTGAATACGTCGACGAAGATGTTTATGTTTCTTCATTTGGTTCTGATTTTGTTTTTTTGAGCATGGGAATGGAGTTAAGGCGAGGTTGATTTGAGTTCGTCGCCGGTTTTAGATTTTCAGTGCCGATTTGGGTTCCCGTCTGCGGTTCATCACATTTTGAGTTCAAATAGTGAAACAATCAATTTTTCGGCTACATTGAGGTTCACTCTTTCATCCTCTATTTGTTTTATTCAAGCCTAATGTCAATTATTTGTTTGGTGATGCGATCCTGTCGTTTTTGTAATTATTCTCCATGGTTTTGAATTTGCCTGCTCGGTTATCTGCTCGTGTTTACTAGAATTGGTTATAGCTGAATATGATGTTGTCACAATATAGATATTTGGTTGCTATTTGTCAACTGAACTACGTCGAATTAGATTAAAGGGCCCCGGGTGTGCATTTCATGTGACTCGACTTCAATTCCCATCAAGGTTAAATAGAACGTGTCATGAACCACGGGTGCATTTCATGTAGCGTGGCTTACGATGTGCTTTAAATAACCTTGAATTTTTCTGAAATGTTAAAAGCGGCTAAACAGTTAAAATGGAACATAGGTTTAAAACATGTACTAAAATCAGATAATAGTCTAATTATAACAGTTGAGCGACCGTGCTAGAACCACGAAATTCGGGAATGCCTAACACCTTCTCCCGGGTTAACAGAATTCCTTACCCGGATTTCTGGTTTGCGGACTGTAATATAGAGTCAATCTTTTCCTCAATTCAGGATTTGAACCGGTGATTGGGGACACCATAAATTATCCCAAGTGGCGACTTTGAATTTAATTTATAAATAATCTTGTTTCGATTGTCACTTTAAGTTGGAAAAAACTCCCCTTTATACCCTTTCCGGGTGTGTAGGAAAAAAGGAGGTGTGACAATATGCACACATGGTACGGTCTGTTTGGACCTTATAGCAGAATTTGAGCAAGATGGTTATTGGGGTGTTGAATGGTTGATTGTACCTTAGTTATGGTCTTTCCGGGCTGTGGTATGTTGTGTTATTCTATTCTCCATGGTTATGGTCATGCACTTCGTGTACTTGATGTTGAATTGTGTGTGGTTGTTGATTTTGAGCATTGTGACTCGAGATATTTCATATGGATCGGTGTTCAGATTGGGTCATGCATCGTAGAGGTGTTATGCTAGGATATGATCCTTTGTGCTTATTTCGTGTGTTATGTTTCCCCTTGTGTGGTGTATTGATAGCTTTGCACTTGATGGTGGTATCTGTTGAGTTGGCGGGATGGTTTATTCATTTCTATTATTTTTCCATCATTGGGTATATTTGAGTCATTGTTCGTTGGTGCACGGATTGCATGGTATGTGTCTCTAAGTAGGATTTTGTATGAAATGTCAGTCGAGTAGCTTGTATTTGATGAGGTGAGGTTATTGGGCCTGAAATGAGTGCCATCGGATTTGATTAAGGTATGTTTGCAAGATTTATGTCACTAGTCGGCTTAGATTTTGGCTATGGATCGAAAGCTCCACGACTTGTTAATTTGATGGGTGGTTATATGTTTCTTTATGTTTCTTTCATCATTGGCAGTGCACGAAGGTTCAAAACAACATTTTAATTGATATGAGGTTTGTTACCAGTTTCTAGTTGGTTATCGAGCAGCTATTGCAGTCGAAAGTTATTGCTATGAGTATTAGAGTTATGTGGTATATCATGTGATTATGTCTTGAGATATGGTTATGGATTGATACAGCTTGTTCAGAGTTATACAATGCATAGATGCAAGAATCGGGTCATATAATGAGTTTCAAATGTTGGGGATTTGGGTTTTAAGGTTCGTGGACTAAGGTTGAAGTAAGGATCCTCTGTTAGGTGGTGTTTTCGGGCTTATATGGATTGGGGTGACATGGGATAACCCATGGTTATTTGTATGGTGAGGGTATATGGTGATTTGATGGCTTTGGAACTACTCTTGGTATGTTTGAGGACAAACGTATGTTTAAGTGGGGAGAATGCAACAACCTGCCTAGTCGTTTTGAGCTTTAGCATTACATTCGGTGGTTTGAGACTTTGAGTAGCTTCATATTATGTATTAAGACTTGTGTGTATGGTTGGTTTCAATTTTCGAGCGGTTCGGAATTGATTTGGAAGAATGATTCTCGTTTTAGAAGCTTTAAGTATGAAGAATTTACCAAGGTTTGACTTTCGAGTAAACGTACTCGGAATCGGGTTCTAATTATTCCAATAAGTTTGTATGATGATTTTGCACATGTCTACAAAGTTTGGTTAAATTCCGATGAGTTTTGGATAAGTTTGGATTGTATAGTGATTGTTTTCGGTTTCGACGTCGATTTGAGCATAAATGTTACCATATTGAGCAAACGGCCTTTGATTCATGTTTTGACTAAACCATTATAACCATATCGTAATTTTGGAATCATAGCAAATGAAATCATCAATTTTACCCATCGTGTGAGGAATTTATGGCCATTTTATTAATTGGGTGCCGGTTTTTTAGATTAATTATGAAATTGCCACTGAATTCTGCACTATGGTTCAGATTAATTACGAAATAGTGCAGATTTTTTTAAATATTGAAACCAACATATCTCCTTCATTATAAGTTCAAATGAAGTGATTCAAAGGCCTAACTTGACTGGAATTTCTCAAGGAATCCATTGAAGGTATCAAAAATGAGTTTGGAGATCTTTGGCACAAGAAACGAGGTAAAATAGCTGGGCATTTTTTGCTATTGAAGTTGTTGGAGTTTTTCTCATCTTGAAATTTTGAAATTGGGAGAATTTAAGAATATTCTTCAATTTTATTCCGTGGGTTAAGGTCGAAACCATAACCTAAGTATTTTCCTTTGATTCATTCCCTTGGTTGAAGCTTTAATCCATGATTTTAATTGAAAACCTATTTAATTCTTTAAATCAAGACCTAGAGTTATGTCCTAAATTTTAAAAATTGAAAATAAGTTAGAGGCGTTTATTTCTGGATTACTTTTGTTGTTTTGTTCTCCTATATTAGGAGAATAACATACTCGTATTTGGCAAGTTTTGGAGGAGTATTTTGGGAGATATGGGACCCAACTAGTATGGGTTGGACTCTTGGGTTATGAACACCCAAGAGCGAGTTTTGGCAAATTGGTTGAGCTATCGGACTCTGATTGAGTCGGTTTTTGTTCGTATGAGCTTGTATTGGTTCGTGCTTCGCTAGGGTAAGCTTGGATTTGGAATCTAAGGTGGACCTAACATTGACTTTTGTTGACGTTATGGTTGACTTTGGGCTTTTGAAAGATTCAAACTTTATCGATTGGGTTTGTTTTCTTTGGCATTATTTGATGTTCTTGAGTTGCTTTTGCCTAGTTTCAAGTCGTTCGGAGGTTGATACGCGTGAGATGACATTTCTAGAGTATTGTTTTGCTTGCTTGGTATTGGATTGGGTTTGTTCGAGGTAAGTAACACTTCTAAACTTGGCGCTGAGGGTATGAATCCCTGAACATACGTGTTATGTGTTTGGTGTTGAGGTGACGCACATGTGAGATAACGGGAGTGTGGGTGTGCACTATGTGAATTATGACTCGGCTGATTCTGTGGTACTGTGTCGTTACCAAATCTTGTTTCTATCCATGAAATTTCTACATGCTAGAGTAATTGAGTGGGATCCATTTTAGAAACCATTTTTAAGCTATATGCTTATTCAGTTGGGACCCACTGAGGTCATTTTTGTTGTTGAGTTATTTGCTTAAATTGCAATTACATACTCAGCCATATTTATTCATTTGCATATCATATCTCAATCAATGTTATCATTTATTGTTACATGATGTATCATTGTTTGGGCAGATTGGCATGAGATTTGTGATCCCAAGAGACTGGAGAGATTGAAGACTGAGTTGAGGCCGAGGGCTTGATTGTGAGTGATATTTATGGGATCGGGTTACACTCCGCAACAGACTTTATTGATTCATGATGGGTTCGGGCTGCACGCCACAGTAGGCTTTATGATTTATGATGGGATCGAGCTACACACCGCAGTAGGCCATGTTGGATTATATTAGTGCTTGGGTAGGATCCGTTCTTCCAGAGTCTAACGTACTAGTAGTGAGCGCAGGTACCGAGTACTAAGTGATTCAATGTACCGAGTGATCGAGTGTACCAAGCAGTGAGATTGAGTACTCTGAGAGTGTGAGTACATGAGATCATCACTATTATGCAATACATTTGACATGCATACATGGCTTGTAGACATAGAGATGCATTTCCTCATGCTACACGGTTTTGTGACATTCATGACTTCACATGTACATTGACAAGTAGGCATAGAGATGTACTTTCCTCATGCTATTTGAGAATAAAATATCTTATCTGTTGTTGAATGTTTTTGGGAAAAATCACAGTTTTTAGATTTACTCATATTTTGGTGATTTCGGTGAAAGATTTGGGTTTTACTGTTATACATGAAAAACATGCCTATTTTCCGTAACTGTGAACGAGCTAAGCATCATATCTTTGAGTTATTGCTTGTACTACTTTTATCTTATTATTACGAGCTATTATTGGCTATTGGTGTTGGATTCTGACCATTGTCCAAGCTCATCACTACTTTCAACCTAAGATTAAGTTTGTTACTTATTGAGTACATGGGGTCGGTTGTACTCATACTACACTTCTGCACCTTGCGTGCAGATTTTGGAGCTAATGTTGATGTGTATGGAAGGAGCTAGCATTAAATATGTACTTGTGTTCCAGTTATAGCTGCATCTTGTTCTTAGTAGCTTTAGATTTATAAATCTGTTTATGTACGTTTCGAACAGATGATGTATTTATTTTATATCAGCTTGGTAAACTCTAAGTCTTAGAAGCTCATGATTTGTCCTACCAGTCCTTGGGGATTTGTATAAAATTCAGTTATTTCATTCTTAACAATTATCATTATATTGTGGTTTATTGTTAATTGGCTTACCTAGCGGGTTGGGTAAGTTGTCATCGCAACTAGTTGAATTTTGGGTCGTGACAATTTTAATGTAGGTTTTTGGTTTAGGTAAGATACAATTTGGGTAAGAGTGACTCAAAACATCTATAAGCACTACAATTTGTAATAATTAAAGCACACCTCCTTCAAAAACTTTTCCATCCTTTCTTCATTTTTTTTTTTGATAAAATTTTAAACTTTATTTCCTGGGAAAACAAATACATGCACTAATCAGTACAAAAAAAACCCTTCACTATATAGTTGGACATGCAGCCCCACCCTATATACTACTTTCACTAATCAAATCAACTACACACTATTAGAATCTATCTAAGGATAAAAATTCAATGTTTGTAGCTTCTTCTCCAAATTTAACTACATTGACCCCTACAATGTATATCTTGTACTATCATTCTCTCCAACTCTTTAGCCTTTCTTTTCTTCTTTCTAAAAATCCTCCAATTCCTTTCCTGCCATAAGTAGTATACAGTTCCAGCTAGAATCATTATATGTATAACTGCGCCTGATCTTCTTCCTGTTGCATATTTACTGGCCCAACTTATTTCTTCAGACCATATCTTGGCTTTCCTTCCTATTCCAGCCCAATACAATACTTTCTCCCACACATTGCTTGAGTTTTTGCACGTAAAGAACCGGTGATTATGGTCTTCATCAGCTTCTTCACATAACACACACTCTACATTCGTAATACTTCCCCATTTTATCAATCTGTCCTTTGTATATAACCTGTTCTGGACAGCTATATACATAATGAATAACCACCTTGGACTACTACAGTTGTTGCATGTTAATCTCCTCATGTGACCTTTGTGAATTCACCCCTCATCTTGTTATACACCTCTCTGATTGAATATTTCTTCCCATTCATCACTTCTGCTATATTGATTCTTGCTTCTGTCAAGTATTTCCCAGCTTTTAGTATCTTTTGAGTTGTTCAGCTTTTAGCCTTTACCACCTAGTCTTCCATTTATTTAGAACTCCTTATTCTTCCTTTCTTTTTCTTCTTTCTTTCTCATTTTTTTTTTCAAAAATCAAAAAAGGTTCCACTATTTTTTTGTCCTTTTAACCTTACACCTTTTAAGCAATTTCAACATTACAACTTTTCCAACCATCACCCCCAAACTTAGGCTTTTAGCCTATGTTTACACTTTTAAAGTACTTAGGGAGGTAGGATGCCAAAAGATAGATCAATAAAGAACGAAGGGTTAAAGCTTGTAACATGGTTACCAAAGAGAAAGTTTAATGGCTCAAAGGGGTTAACTAGGGAAAATATGTATGGGTAGGAAATTTAAGACACAATAACGGTCCAAGGAAGGCCTAACATCATTTTTCAAACAAAGTTAGGCTAGGATTTTGCCTTGAAGTACTTTCCAGGGAAGTTCTAGACTACAAAAAATGCAAAAGAACTCACAACAAAACTCACTACACATGGCACATGCAAACTCGAGTGAAATATCAATTCAAAATCCAATTAAAACCAATGAACTCAAAAAAAATCACATATAGCCTAAAAGACTATTCAATGAATTAAAGAGCCAAAAATAGAACCCAAAATTCACAACAAGGATTATCACGTCAATCATTTTTTCATTTTAAAGATCAAGAATTCATATGCCAAAGTTTAAATTATGTTGGTACCAAACAAGCCACACATAGATTTATGGATAAAAAGATCACATCTAATAACCAATTTATTCACTACTAGCTACTAAACTAACTAACAAAATTTACCTAAAAAGAGAAAAACTAGACAAGACTAATCCTTTAAGAAAGTTGTCACTCTATCTATCATAGGAAAAAGTCACCAGGTTCGACATAAATTATTTTCTTGGAAAAGAACCGTGGCATAAAAAACCAAGGATTTTAATTAATACTACTACAAGTAAGGAAAGCACCAAAAAAATAAAATAAAAACTAATGCTAGCATGGTAGAAATAAACTACAAAATATCATTAATAAACTGCAAACGTTAACTAATCTACACAAGTTCACAAAATAGTCTTGCTCCACATACATCATCACATGTAACTGAGCTACCCCCAACCTAAAGTTTTACGCTGTCCTCAATGCAACTAAACAAAATAAGATAAAATGAAAGTGGTGCTTCTTGAAAGCGATATCACTCGGAGCCGGAGATGGTGGGAAATTTGAGATCCAAATCCTCCCCATCATCGTCCATTGATTCATGTTAGCCACAAAATAAGCTTAGTTTATGCATCATTTTGGACAGGGATTTGCTTTTATTTTTCTCATGGTCCTTGAACTTCAGTTGTTGCCTCTCAATCTTTCCTTGCCTCCGGTTCATTTCTTCCAACATGCTTTTGATTTCTTTTTGCCCCTTAACTACATCATCTAGAGATGGCTTTTTACTAGTTCCAGTAGAAGTGCCCTCCCTAGATAGACCAGAAGGAAGGCCAGCTACAAGTCGATGAATATATGCATCGACGCCATAGATTTGACTGGAAAGGTGGTGCATAGTAAGAGTTCCAAAAGGAAGTGGTACAATGGGGTCATGTGGCCTTGTTGTAGCTGTGGAAGAACCATCGGGTCCAGTGGCAGTCTAAGTAAACTTCCCAAATGAAGGTCAATCCTCCTCTTCTTTTGCCCGCCTATTGGCCCCTTTTTGAGCAATGGATGAATTTCCTTGTCTGGGCCCTTCTCCAAATCATTTGGGTCCTTTAGCACCCAACATCATAGCACAACTGAGTAATCAATGAGGGAAAGAATAAACTCTTCGACCTCCCGTTACATGCTTCCTTAATCTCACTCACCATGTACTAGCCCACGTTCACTGGAAAGTCATCCATAATAGCATCAATTATCAATGCCTTCTCAGGTGTCACCTCAAACTAATGTTTAGACGGCAGGATTTTGGCACCAATAATGGACAGCCAAGTCTTGTCTTCAGTTGTGAATTCAGAATCAACCCCTTTGTGTAATCTTTCCCAAGTCGGTGTTAACCTGTGATGAAGCTTCTTCACCAACCACTGGCTTGTTGTCTCCCTTGCTCTGGCTCTGTATACCTCGTTGTCAGCATTGGGAAGATCATAGTGTGTTTTTAGTAACTCTAGACCAAAGTTCACCCGTTTTACCCTAACAGAGGTAAATTATTCCCCTTGGAAGTCGGTCGTCAGGGCATTGCCATAGAATTCCCGTACTACTGTGTAGTTGGTATTGATTGGTTCACGAGCAAAGCAAATCCATCCACTGCTAGTCAATCTTTGGAAAAAACCGGGCATCTTAGCCTTAAGTTTGTCCAAATAGATGCCCCTTTCTTTGATGATGCTCTTTGACATGAGTTTTGTATATGGCTAAAATTGGAGAGTCCGATTTTGGGGTCATCATGGCATTCCATAGATCATTGCCAGAAAGCTCGAGGCACAGCTTGACCTCGGGGCAGTATAAATCGGTGACTATGATGAACGAGTAGGAGATTCCCAAGGCGAGTGGTTAGAGCTGACCAAGTCCATAAGAATAGTGCAAGCCCGTACCGTGGCATTAAATGGTTGTACCAGCCGTTTATATTTGTAATAAATGTATATGTACTATGTTGGGATTCCTCCTCCTATATAAAGGGGACCTTTGTTACTTTTTGCACACATGATGTTCAATACAAGAACAAGAACATTCTCTGCTCTCTAACTTGAACATTCTCTATTGTCTTTCCTCAGATTTATTACTTACATTTACTACGTTTCATTTATTGTTCTTTATTTACTACTCATCATTGATCATAAAGAACCCTCATTAAAGCTCTTAGAACTGTTAATCCTTCATCGGCCATCTCCAGTCGAGCTCGATAGCTCAACCTTGAGGTCCAGTATAGGCCAGCTTGAGACCCCAATTCCCCCGATCCCCCGATCCACAGTCGTTTGGTTTGAATAACAGCACTCACCCTTATTCTTACTTTGCTTTCCTAGCTCACACTTAACATCTATTGCTTAACAACTAGCATAAAAATAAATCACGTAGTTTTAGAACCACACAATCAAATCTAATTATAATTACCATTTTCGAGGTAAATAGTTTGGCGCCCACCGTGGGGCTAAAAATAATAGTGATTGTTTTCGTGTTGGTTTACTAAATAACGCAAGTTATTCTTTACACTTTTTCATGCCCAAGATTCTTTGATTTCAGGTCAAATTTCTAACTCAGTAAATGCACATGAAAACAACGGTCTTGAAGACCATGGAGAGAATGGCATAGCTGTTCCAGGCATCGGTGTACCACCACGAAACCCTAAGGATGCACCAGAATCAAATCCTATGGGTGTGGTCTCATGCAACGCCCAACACGTCAATATAAGCTCCCACACTAACAGGAGTATACGCAAAGAAAACTAATAAGATGCTTAGAAAATCCCAGCTCGGGAGGAATAAGAGGTTAGTCTTCATGTTATTTTTGAGATGTTACAGGCATAACAGCTGGCGATTGCTCAACTGCAAAGCCACAAAAAAACTCCAAGCACAGCAGCACTAAAAACGGCTCCTCGGGCCGAGCAGGTACCGGAAAGATCAAGCAACAATGGGTCAGCAGCCGACCCCGCTATCATGAAGATGCTCGAGGACCTCATAAAGAGGATTGAATCGGGCGAAAAGATGATAGAATCTAATGACAAAAAGGTGGAGACCTACAAGGGTCGACCAGATCCCAGGCGCACCCCCAATCCTGAAGGGTGTTGATTTGAAGAAATTCGTGCAAAAGCCATTCCCATCAAGTGCGGCTCCGAAGCCCATCCCGAAGAAATTCAGAATGTCTAATCTCCCGAAGTACAATAGAACCTCGAATACCAACGAGCACATCACTGCTTACACATATTCCGTAAAAGGAAACGACCTAAAGGATGACAAAACTGAATCTGTCATGTTGAAGAAATTTGGGTAAATGCTTTCAAAAGGGGCCATAATGTGGTATCACAACCTGTCTCCGAATTCGATAGACTCATTCTCCATGCTGGAAGATTATTTTATTAAGGCACATGCAGGTGCCATCAAGGTTGCTACAAGGAAGTCCGACGTCTTCAAAATCAAACAGAGAGAAAATGAGATGTTATGGGAGTTTGAATCTCGCTTCCAAATGGAGCGAATGGAATTACCACTGGTCTCTGATGACTAGGCAGTACAGGCCTTCACCCAAGGTTTGAATGAATGAATATCGGTAGCTTCAAAGCAACTAAAGCAGAACTTGGTTGAATATCCCGTTGTGACTTGGTCGGATGTCCACAACCGATATAAGTTGAAGATTAGGGTCGAGGACGACCAACTAGCCCCCTTGGGCTCAGTATATCCTATCAGGCTCCTAGGAAAGGAGCCAATGCCAAACAAGGAAAGGTACCAACCATACACTAAAGATCGAAGAAAGGCCCAAGGCATAACATACCTCGAAACGGCCGAAGGACAGATCGAGGTTAGAATCCTTGGGGACTCGTAAATAGAGCTGGATTCGACAGATACATAGGGTCGATTTAGGTACCCCAGTTATATGAGTACAACTTCAACATCGATGTTTCGGACATTGTATCATGCATAGGTAAAATCAAAGACACCAGGTAGCCAAGGCCCGTACAATCAGATCCGTTGCAGAGGAACCACAACCTAGTATGCGAATTTCATGGCACATACGGTCATAGGACTGATGATTACAGATAGCTCCAAGAATAAGTAGCCCGACTACTTATCAAAGGGAACCTCCGAGAGTTCCTTAGTGACCGAGCAAAAAATCAATTTCGGGAAAGAGAGTCAAACAGGAAAAATGAAACAGAAGAACCGCAACATGTTATCCATATGATTGTTGGGGGAGTTGACATCCCACAGGAACCCACCATCAAAGGAACAAAAATATCCATCACCAGGGAAAAGCGAACTCGAGGTTACATACCCGAGAACACTCTCACATTCAGCGACGAGGACATCGAGATCCTATCTCTGCCTCATAACGACACATTGGTAATTTCTTTTCTTGTGAATACATTTCAAATTAAACGTGTACTTGTGGATCTAGGTAGCTCAACCAAAATTATCGAGGGTGGTGGAGTAGCTCGGATTGCTCGAGTAGATCGTGCCCACCTTTCGAGTCCTCAACGGATTCAATATGGCGAGCGAGATGACTAAAGGGAAATTCACCCTCCCGGTCAACGTGGCCGGAACAACCCAAAATGCCAAATTTCGTATCATCGAAGGAGACATGAGATACAATGACTTGCTCGGAATGCCATGGATACACTGTATGAGAGCAGTACGATCAACCCTTCATCAAATTATGAAGTTTCCAACAAAGGATGGCATAAAAACGATATACGGGGAGCAACATGCTGCAAGAGAGATGTTCACAGTGCACGATGTGGCACCGACATTAGCACCTTCAGCATCAAAGGAGCCAAAAGATAAACAAACAACGAAGTAGCAATCACAAGCTACATCCTCGGCTGCACCCAAGTGAACGAACAAGGGACCGTATCGCGTCCCCGGAGCAAGCAGTGGAAGCACATCGAGGCTCGAAACGCCATCACAACTAAGGTATAAACACTTCGCTTTTTATTTATGTATTACACTAAACTGCATGTAGGCGTCCATTTAGAAGCGTCGAAGTACCTTCCAGCTTGAAGACCTTAGGTTTTAAAGCATGCGTGCACTCTTTTCCTTTGATCAGGTTTTATCCCAAGAAGGGTTTTGCCGGCAAGGTTTTTAACAAGGGAACATCTATATGCTACCTAAGGGGAACTCAACAAGTATTCAAGGCTTCTCTTAAATCAACCTCAAATAATGGGGGGTGTCCCCCTGGAAGATCATCTCCCCGGAGAAATCAAGACAAGCCAAAAAGGGTCTCAATAGAAAATGATGTATCGGGCCAAACAGTCAAAAGAACCGTGTCCGCATAGAATAATTGAATCCTAGACAACGAAAACATGTATACTTGTACCAAGTAATCAAAGGAGTATCTTTTACCACCAAAAACGCTTCGTGCTTCAAAGAAGTCTGCTATTTTTACAAAAAATGGCTCTAGAGCTAGAAGTTTCCCGAACACTCGGGAACTGACATCAAAAACTCAAAGTCATAAGTCCTCCAGGCTGAAAACTTTGAGCTCATAAGCCCTCAATGAGGCAACGTCAAAAAATGGCCCAGAGCCAAGAACTCTCGATGTCTCAGGGATAGTCGCCCTATCGAGCTACCAAAAATTCGAGGCCATAAGACCCTGAGCGGGCAACCTTGAGCCCGAAAGCCCTCCATATGGCGATGCCCAAAAATGTAAGACCTCCATAAGGCATTATCAACAACTTAAGCCCCCCATGAGGCATCTTCAACGCTATAAGACCTCTGGGCATGCCCAAATCTGTAAGACCTCAAGCCAGACATTAATTATACTTGTGCCAAGTAACCTATCTGTAAGACCTCAAGTAAGGCATGTTTTAATTTATAAGACCTTACAAAAGGCGTAATCCCGATCTTAAAGTTAAGGCTATATGTCTGAACTTGTAAGACAATGATAACTATGGATTCTAGTTCATTTTACACTCCTTTTTATTTGAGTTTTGATTAAAAATGTATACAAATAGTCCTAAAGGCTAACATGTTGTACTTATTTGCAGGGTTTGGTCAAAATGTGACAAGTAGTCAAAACCAGCTCAAAAAGAAGTGAAACATGCACAAGTACCAAGAACAAGTCAAGCCACTACTGCAACATAAAATCAACTGCAGCCACAGCAGACCCACCGCAACTGCAGACCATTTAGTGTGATCCGCGGTGGAGGAGTTCAGAGAGGTGCACTTTTGGAGATTCAAAAAGTGCGGTCTGTGGAGGATTTCTCGCGGCCGCAAAATCCTCTTCGTGGCCACAATCCAGTTTATGCGGTCCGCGGAGAGGGGATTCAGAGAGTTGGGAGTTTGGGCGCTTGAAGCCAGCGCAGTCAGCAGAGCATTTTGTGCGGACTGTAGTGAAGCCACCGCAGTGCATTTTATGCGGCCCACGGTGGCCAGATTCAAAGAATTACAAGTCAAGCCAAAAAGCCTCATTGCGGTCCACGGTGCATTTAATACGGACCGCAGTACCTCTGTCAGGGGTATTTTTTTCCAGAAAATTCAGCCTAGTATAAATACTTTCTTTTCACATTTTTAGGGTATCTTTTGTAATCTGTTATTATCTAGAGCACATGAACAACGATTTTATTCCATTTTGAGTAATTTGTAGCTAGTTTAACACTGAATCTTCATTATCTTAGTTCGTAATAAAATTATATGGGTTATTCTTCATCTATTTCTCTGTTTTCTTTCATTACTATGAGTAGCTAGACCCATTAGTTAGGGTTGTGGCTCAACCCTAGTATGGGTATTTGATGGGTCTTTTGTTTTAAGACTTAGATGTTTATGGGTAGTTGGTATTTGGACTGATTTGTGTTTTCCATGTTGAATTAGTGGTTGAAAACACTAATTAGTGCCTATTTGACTTGGGCTCTTCTTGAGAAAGAGAGATTGAGTCTAGGAAAATCAGTCCAACAAGGAATTGGGGTGTAATAAAGAGATTGATAGCCCCAATTAAAGGGTTAAACCTAGAGATAGTAATACCCGAATTGAGCCTAGATTACTTGCACAATTTTGACACCCAATTGGTCTTGAGAAAGTCAATTTGGGCAAAGTCACTCAAGCTACCGAGAGGTATAGAGTGAGTAATTATGTGCATTGGCTATATCATAATCCCCAACATAACATCTTTGCCTTAGGCTTTAGATCTCGTCAAGTATTCACCTAGGAGAAAGTCACTTCTCTAGTGCCTCGTTAACCATTTAGAAAACCTTACAAGCATTTACTCTTAGTTTAATTTAGCATCTCATTAGTATAAAATTAGAAATAACAAACAACAATTATGATTGGAAGTGTAATTAAGAGCACTACACACTACTAGTTTAGATAGGAATCCAATTCCCAATTTTAGCTCACTGTGGATTCGATCCCGACAATCTCGGGTAAAAGCTGCTTCGACCGCTCTTGCCATTTTGTAGAGGTGTAGTGTTGGCACCGATCAGACCCCTAGAAAGGCATACCCTCGATATAGACGCCAAAGCTACTTCACTCGGGGACTAAAAGGCTACGACCAAACATAATGACTACGGTCACAAGGTTCCGTCCAAACTAATGCGACTTGGGGACGACCGACCGTCGCCATAAAATCACAAACCATCAATTACTTCAAAATACTTCGAAAAGAATCGGTTAACTAGGCTACCCTCGGCATAAGCAAAAAAGCTTCGATCATATCAGCTCCAAACAACAAAAAGGCTTCAAAACAATTCAGCCATCGAGCGAAACCTCCTGAGGTGCTCATCTATCGTCACATAACGGCTCACAATCGAGGTTCTTACCACATCATTGAAGAGTCGGACGAACACAAAAAATTCAACGAGGAAAAAATAAAGCCTATACTAAAGGTCGTACCGACCCAATGCGTAAGATCCACTATCGCCAGCTTAAGTTAAAGGTCGTATCGACCCAATGCATAAGAGCCACTGTCGCCAGCTTAAGTTAAAGGTCGTACCGACCCAATGCGTAAGAGCCACTGTCACCAGCTTAAGTTAAAGGTCGTACCAACCTTATGCGTAAGAGCCACTGTCTCCATCCTAAATAAAAAGGTTATACCGACCCAATGTGTAAGAGCCATTGTCGCCAGCCCAAAATTAGAGGTCGTACCGACCAAATACGTGAAAGCCTCAGGGCCGACTTGTAAACCTAAGGGTTTTTACTCGAAGGCCAATTCATCTGTCTAATCATCGATGAATGTCAAAACTCAAGACAAAAAAGACATACACAAGCAAATGGAAATTCATGGAAGGAGAAAACCGAAAGGTTTCTTTATAAATGTATATGTGAAATAATACAAGGCTTTATCTACAATGTTCTCTAGGAGTATTACACGTAGAATCAAAAGCCTATTCTACTCCCCCCCGGGGACTATAGCTCAGTCAGCCCTTTGCTCATTATCTTCGAAATTAGAAACGAGGAACTTCCGAGAGATCGAAGCCCCTACCATGGATCTCCTCGAGGGTTTCCCTCCGAGATTTGCACCGGACATATTCATTGCATTTGCTCTCCCAATCGGAAGCCCCTCTCAACTTAGCTCGGGCATCAGCAGCATCTTTTAAATAAATTACCACTTTCTTATCAGCCTTAGCCTGAATCTCTTCAGCTTTAGCCGGGGCATCCACGACCTCGGCCTTCATCTCCAAAAGGTCATACTCGAGCCTTGCAATCTTGCTCGTCTGGACCAAGCTATTTTCACGAGCGTTCTGGAGCTGTACCTCGAGGGCTAAAGCCTTGGCCAAAGCATTCTTCTTGGACGCAATATGGGCATCTATCTGAGCCCTCAGTTCGTTACACTCATACTTGGCCTGGCCAACCTCGCCCCAAAGGCATTCCAGATCCTCTATCTTGCTTTGCAACTGAAGTATCAAAATATTAATCTCTAAGGATAAAAGAAGAAGCATGCATTCCCTCAGAGCAAAAGTTACCTGTTTCTCGAGGTGGCTTTCATAGTTCAGGCTTCGATTCATCTCGTTCCGAAGATGTATCAACTCCTTTGCCCTTTTATCACAAAGAATCCTGGGGGATTTCTCCCCATCCAAAGCTTTCCACAGCCTGGCTTCACTGTGGAACAGCTCGGACTTAAGCTTATCAAAGGCCTATGAAAAAGAAGCTCAGTGAGAAAATGAAAATGCAAAGCTGAAAAACCAATGAAGTCAACCAAGAATCACCACAGAACAGATCCGCTGAGCCTTCTCAAAAGTTTAGCATGCATCTATTTCGCCTCCCATCTACCCTTCGATAGGTCTCGCCACTTGCGCTCATCGTAGGTCGAGCGAGCTGCCAGCTTCCAAGTCCAATCCGCTAGGTTGGGGACCTCGTACGACATCTAAGGGATTGTTGTACAAAGGAAAAGGAAAACATCTTTGTGGAGTCCGCCTCCACCATGAACAAATATGATAAAAACACAAGTGTACCACTTACGTGTGAAATTTTATTCCTTAGAAAATGGCAGGAACTCCACAGGGATAATATCGACATTCTGCACTCGGACAAATCTATTCATCCACCCTCGGTTCCTATTTTCTTCATCGTCGGCAACAAAGGGCCTGATGGATCGACATCGTAAAGCTATCTGGACTCGGTAATGAAAGAGCCGGTACAATCTGATGAGATGGCTAAAGGTAAACTCAAGCCCGGCTTCCTCCGAAAAGAACCTTATCATCAATACTATCCTCCAGAACAACGGGTGAACCTGTGCCAGGGTAGCACAATATCTTTGACAGAAGTCAAGCACGACTCTATTGAGAGGGCCCAACGTGAAGGGGTACGTGTATACGTTGAGAAACCCCTCTATATGAGCCCTAATGTCCTCTTCCAGGGAAGGTACCTGTAGTACCACCTTTTCTCCCCATCCGCAGTCTCTCCCCACTGCCTCGAGGTGTCCCTCTCCTATCTATGAGGCAAACCTCAAAGCATGCTCCCAATGGACCTCAACATTGGGAGGTCTCTCTAAAAAAAGTCCTTCCTTGAGACAAGACATCTCGAGGTTAGCTCGCCGAACGTCGGTGGTGTACCACCGACCGAGTGGGAAGCAGAGGCGGAACTCTCCTCTTCTTGGTGAGCGGGTTTGGGCATAGCAGCCATAACTATGGTGAAACAAGAGAAGGGAAATAAAAACTTAGGCGAAAACTTTGATGAAAATGATGAAAGAGCTGATGAGAGGAAGGAGAACTCTATATAAAGGATAGCTGCTCAAAGTAGCGGAACCCTCAAATAAGGGGAGAGCAAACTCATATATAGACAAAGCGGCGACTATTCGCCTACTACAAAGGCTAATTAATTCTAACTAGGCCATTATCACTTTCGGGGAAGTGCACTGACAGGACCATCCCGGTCACTTCGTGACCGTGTCATACCGATGACGCTGTTGTACAATGTCCGAGGGGTCAAAGATTCCCATGTCAACCTAGCCTCGAGATGGTACCCGATCTCGAGGATCTTTACTACCATAACAATGGGCTCTAAGGTTCCATATATACCAGTCTAGCCCCGAGATGGTGCCCGATATTGAGGATCTCTATCAATATAAAATTGGGCTCTAAGAAGCTATCGACATCAATCTAGCCTCGAGGCGATGCCCGACCTCTAGGATCTCTATTACTCACCCGATTCTTTGGCCCCCAGGCTACCTGAGCCCAAATCAGTTCTCACTCGAGAATTATTAATAAAGCCTCAGGGATATCTTCACCTTCAGATCAATTTAAATGATTTCTTGGTTACTTTAGCCCAGGGGCCATCCGAGTTCGAGTGTATCCTCGCTCAGGGGCCATCTATAAACACCTCAGGGCTATCTTCATTCTAAGTTCAGAGACAATTTTTTAGGCTGCCCGAGTTCAAGCAAAACTCTCGCTCGGGGACTATTTGTGAAAGTCTAAGGGCTATCCTTATTTTCAGATGATCAAGCAAACTCTCACTTGAGGATTAGCGACAAGGACTAAAAAGGCTAATATCTATTTTGAAGAAATCGGGACCCTGCTCTCACTCAACTCGAACTCAGACGTCCCAGCGGCCTAAGTATGTACCAGATCAATCTAGACTTAGTCTAAGGGGAGACAAAGAATCTCAATAAATATCATATTAACTAATTGAAAACCAGAGAGATTACGATGTCTGGTCCCGGTGTTCGGACCAATCAAAAGCAAAATAAAAAGTTTAGCACAAACCAAGGGCAGATTGAAGCAACTTTTATATTGATAAAAGATGATCACAAAAGCCCATGATAGGTCTTTACACAGAAACAAAGAAGCAGAAAACAACAGTCTAAAGGTTTAATCTACTTTCTAAGGTACATCCTCGGGAGCAACATATGCGAGAACCATTTCCTCGGGGATACCACTTTGATCTTCCGAATAACGTCTTCGAGAATCTCCTCTAAAGCAGTAATGGATGGTGCAATCAAACCCTTGGGGAAACGTATGGACATGCGCAATCAATGCTTTTTGGGAAATGGATCGGCGGCGATATTATCATTTTTGGGAAAATAAACCAGCAGTACATTGAATGCTTGTGGAAAGATGAACCGATGGGACGTATCAGTTATCACAAAAGCTTATGACATAAGCATGAAATTGAGAGGCTCGAGGAAGTCGATGTGAAGGTTGTTTCTTATCATTTCACTCTAAGAAATGCGGGGACTATCTGTATACGGCTAAAATCGGAGAGTTCGATTTTGGGGTCATCATGGCATTCCATAGCTCATTGCCAGAATGCTCGAGGCACAGCTTGAGGTGTGATGAACTAGAAGTCTCGAGGCACAGCTCGACCTTGGGGCAGTACAATTTGATGGCTATGATGAACAAGTGGAAGATTCCCAAGGTGAGTGGTTAGAGCTGACCAAGTCCATATGAATAGTACAAGCCCGTATCGTGGCATTAAATTGTTACGTCTCGCATTTTCATATGTTAAAATTTCATTTTCAGTTAACTGACGTAGAGTTGGGGATGAGATCATCTTGATGTTAATGTACTTACGTTATTTCTGTCAAGTGATAATACCCGATAATTATAAACTAGTACCATGAGAGGTACCATATGATCACGGTAGTATAATGTATAAAGTATATATGAAGTATTTTAAAAATAAATAGAATTTTAAGTAATTTGTGATAATTTTTAAATTATGCGGGTAATTGATTAATTACCGGGTAACAAGACATTACCCAGTTGACTAATAAGTGGACAAAATTTAATTAAATAACCCCAAAGCCACGTGGCATAAACCCACAATGGCTAAACAATGACTCATAGATCATTAAAGCCATGTGGCTAAAGCCTTATCCAAATAAGACTTAGTTGTAAGACATGAAACTAGGATAGTTTGTAAGTCTTATCTTAATGGCTTGTTTAAAACTGCAAAAAATTATCTTGTCTTTTGATCAGACAAGCAAACATTAAAGAAAGCCATTTCATTCATAAGAATTAATAAGCTTAAAGCAACAAATCTTCTATTTAGCCAAAGATTAGCAACATAGTCACGTTCAGAAGCAAGAACTTTGAAATCAAAAAACGTTACAGGCAGAACACGGTTACGTTCTAATGTCAAGGAATCCAAGTGTAAATTTTGCAGAAGCAGATTTGTTCAAATAATTCAAGAAAAAGGTATGTTAAGGCTAAGCTTTTCTTTCATTTAGGCATGATCTCATCATTGCACAAGTTTGGTAACGAGGCATAAAGAAAAATTCATATCCCGAAATTTACGTATATTTTGCTAGTCTCGCAAATTGCGTATATTTTCCTAGTGTTGTAACTTATAATATTCTCCTTATCGGGACTTCATATTCAGTTGAGTATTTCCTTCTTCCAGTCAAGAGAGCATAGAAGTTTATATATACAGTATTAAAAGTATTTTCATTACCATCGAGCTATAATCGATGGGCAGGCCCTTATTGGGAAACCTCTGATCAGATGGTAAGTTATATGACGATCCTACTACGGCCGAGCGCATATGAGTGAGCCCAATTGGTCGAGATACAGAGCCTAGTATGGCCAAGCACTTATGAGCGAGCCTACTACGGCAGAGCAGATATATATGTATATCGGGCCTTATAGGGTCGAACAACTATTTTACTCACTATATTGAGAGAATTGAGTCAGTATCAGTAGATGAGCATATCTTCAGATTTTCTTTGACTCCCAGTTGTTCTCAGTTATTATATTATCAGTTCAGTTTTAGCTTTATTGCCTTACATACTCGGTACATTATTTCGTACTGACGTCCTTTTCTGGGGGTGCGATATTTCATGCATGCAGGTTCAGACAGATAGACGGATAGACCTCCTCAGTAGGTGTTGCTCGAGTTCAGCTTTTTCGGTAAGCTCCCCTTCTTTCGGAGTTGCCGGGTCTAGCAGTGTGGTATGTATCTTGTGTATATATGTAGATAGGTTATGGGTAGGCCGGGGCCCGATCATAGTACATCAATTAGTAGAGTCTTGTAGATATGTCCTGCAATTAGTACAGTATGTTGGGCTTGTAGGCCCTGTACGTATATTTTGTTGGCTTGTCAGTTATAGTAATTATGACGGTATTGCCGGCCCAGCTTTATATTGACGATTAGTCAGTGTTAGTATCTATTCAGTTTTATATTTTGCATCGCACGTTATCTTGCAATGTGCCCATGGCCAAAAATATGACATTACATGTTCAGAGTCTCTTAGTCATAAGTGATATGCAAGTATAGTTGAGGCATTGAGTGCCGGTCTCACCCCTAGGCTTGGGGCATGACAAAAGTGGTATCAGAGTAGTTCTGTCCTAAGGAGTCTACAAGCCATGTCTAGTAGGGTCTTATTTATAAATGTGTGGGGCACCACATTATATAAGCAGGGGACTATAGGGCATTTAAGAGTTTGTTACCCTTCTTTCAAATCTAAATCGTGTTGTAGCACTGAGTTATAGAAAATTTGAGTTAAACTTACGTGTTGACGTTTGCAAGCATAGATGACGATAACTAGGAAGACTACGGCTAGCCAGAGGAGAGAAATAGAAGTAGGTGAGGGGACTAGCAGGGTACCCCCAACAGATGGGGCCCAATAGGAGTCATAGGGAGAGACTCCTACCCAGCGATTATCGGCTCCTCTGCCACCTGAGGAGATTCCTAGGGAGACCACACATCCAGTTCCCCCTCCGCTTCCATCAGATCAGGACTTGAGGAATACGGTGCATTTGTTGGGACAGTTGGTAGCTACCCAGCAACAGGCTAGGGCATCTGCTAGTGTAGGACATTCTGAGGGATCTGGGAGTTCAAGGGTCCGAGAGTTTATTTCTTTGAATCCCCTAGAGTTCACGGGGATAGATTAGAGGGAGGACCCGCAGGATTTCATAGATCAGCTTTATAGGATATTTCGGGTTATGCATGCCACAGAAAAAGAGGCAGTTGAGTTAGCAGCTTTTCGACTCCGAGATATAGCCATCATTTGGTATGATGGTTGGGAAAGGTCCAAGGGATGTGATGCACCTCCTGCTATTTTGGAGAATTTTTCAGATGCCTTCCTTGACCAGTACTTACCATGAGAAATCCGATAAACCCGACTCCATCAGTTTCTAGCCCTCAAGCAGGCCAATATGAGTGTTCGAGAATATTGTCTCCATTTTGACTCATTGGCCAGATATGCACCATCCATAGTTGCTACTATGCGAGATAGAATCCACAGGTTTATAGCGGGGTTGGCCCCAGAGTTGACCGAGGCGTGTGCCACTGCTGCATTATAGGATAGTATGGATATCTCGCGGATTCAGACATTAGCCCAGAATATAAAGAGGGGTAGGCATTGGTAGCAGAGTATGGAGAGGAATGAGTCAGGGCAACGTAAGAGGACGAGATTTGCCAGGTCTCAGGAGTAGTCTCAGGGGAGCTACAGGCCCTAGTACTTCGAATGGACACCTAGACCTCCGCCACCTCAGCTACAGGGTTACAGGTATGACCGTTATACTCAGTTAGGACCAGGTGAGAGCCCTCGGGCGTCAAGTTTGCAGCAACAACGAGGTTTGAGACAGACAGGGCCATTTTAGCTGCGATGTGCCATATGCGGTCGAGGACACTTGGGCCAATGACGATCCGGTTCCGATGCTTGTTATACATGTGGATGTCTAGGGCATATTATGCGAGATCGCCCAAATAAAGATTCTGGGGGTATTGCACAACTAGCGAATTTAGCAACAGGATCAGCTATGTCTGTGCATTCTTCAGGGCACGAGTCTTAGTCTTCGGCTGGTAGAGGTCGAGGTCAAGGTAAAGGGTCCAGTTCATGTAGTTTACCAGAATCGTATCTATGCACTAGCAGGTCGACAGGATCAAGAGTCCTCACCAGACGTTGTGACATGTATGTTTACCATTTGTTCTCACGATGTTTATGCCTTGATAGACCCAGGATCTACTTTATCATGTGTTACCCCATTTGTCGCGCGGAAATTTGGCATAGTGCCTGAAATACTAAGTGATCCTTTTTCGGTATCTACACTGGTTGGAGAATTGATAATCACTAGATGCGTTTACCGAGGTTGTACAATAACAGTTTGTGGTCGTCAAACCTCAGCCAACCTAGTTGAACTAGAGATGTTGGATTTCGATGCTATCATGGGCATGGACTGGTTGGCAGCTTGTTATGCCACAGTTGATTGTCGAGCAAAGATAGCTAGATTTCATTTTCCCGGTGAGCCAGTCCTTGAATGGGTAGGTAATGTAGCGACACCTAGAGGCAGGTTTATTTCCTATCTGAAGGCAAGGAAAATGATCGCAAAAGGATGCATTTATCATATTGTGCGAGTTAAAGATGCAGATGTTGAGATACCTACACTTCACTCTATTCCAGTAGTAAAGGAGTACGTGGATGTATTTCCAGATGAACTTCCAAGTTTTCCTTCAGAGCGAGAGATTGATTTTGGCATCGATTTGCTTCCGGAAACACAACCAATATCCATCCCTCCGTATAGAATGGCACCTGCCGAATTAAAGGAGTTGAAGGAGCAGTTAAAAGATTTACTGGAGAAAGGTTTCATCAGACCCAATACCTCACATTGGGGTGCACCGGTATTGTTTGTACGGAAAAAATATGGATCGCTAAGGATGTGTATCGACTATAGGCAACTGAACAAGGTAACTATTAAGAATAAGTACCCCTTCCAAGGATAGACGACTTATTTGATCAGTTGCAGGGAGCTAGATGCTTTTCAAAAATAGATTTGAGGTTGGGATACCACCAGGTCAGAGTTCGGGAGAAAGATATTCCCAAGACCGCCTTTAGGACCTGATATGGCCACTTTGAGTTCCTTGTTATGTCCTTCGGGTTGACGAATGCACCTGCCATATTCTTGATGAATAGCCTATTTCGGCCATATTTGGATCTGTTCGTGATAGTCTTTATTGATGATATTCTGGTTTACTCACGTTCAAAGGATGAGCATTTGGATCACCTACGAGCAGTACTCTAAATCCTTCGCGATAATAAATTGTATGCTAAGTTTTCTAAGTGTGAATTCTAGTTAAAATCTGTAGCATTCTTGGGGCATATTGTATCCGACGGAGGTATAAAGGTAGACACTCAGAAGATTGAGGCTGTGAAATCCTGGCCTAGACCTAGCACTCCGACAGAGATTCATAGCTTTCTAGGCTTAGCAGGATATTACCGTAGGTTCATAGAGGGGTTTTTTCTCTTTCAGCACCATTAACAAAGCTGACGCATAAAGCGACTAAGTTTTAGTGGACACAGGCCTGTGAGCAGAGTTTCCAAGAGATTAAGAGCAGGTTGACCTCAGCGCCAGTTCTGGCACTTCTAGAAGGTCCAGATGGTTATGCCATGTATTGTGATGCCTCAAGTGTTGGGTTAGGATGTGTCCTGATGCAACATGGGAAAGTAATTGCATATTCTTCAAGGCAGTTAAGGAAGCATGAGCGGAATTATCCGACCCACGACCTCGAGTTAGCTGCGGTTGTCCATGCACTTAAGATATGGCGGCATTATTTATATCGAGTGCATGTTGATATATTCACAGATCATAAGAGTCTGCAATATATCTTCAAGCAAAAAGAGTTGAATTTACAACAAAGGTGATGGCTTGAGTTATTGAAAGACTACGATGTTAACATACTCTACCATCCAGGGAAAACTAATGTTGTAGCAGATGCTTTAAGTCGCCGATCTATGGGTAGCTTAGCACATGTAAAGGCCGAGAAAAGACAATTAACAAGAGAGATTCATCAATTGGCTTGTTTGGGGGTTCGATTAGTAGACTCTGGCAATGGAGGAGTTGTACTCCAAAATACTGCAAAATCATCTCTCATAGCTGAAGTAAAGGAGAGGCAATACGAGGATCCAAAGTTAGTCAAGTTGAGAGAGCAGGTTCCACACAGAAGAAGCCGTTGTTAGAACTCAAAGGAGATGGGGTTCTCAGATACAAAGGTCGTTTGTGTGTTCCAAATGTAGCAGGGCTGTGAGACAGGATTATGTCAAAGGCACATTATTCATGGTATTCCATTCACCCTGAGTCGACAAAGATATATCATGACATTAAAGATGTGTATTGGTGGAACGATATGAAGAGGAACATTGTTGAGTATGTCACTCAATGCCCTAGTTGCCAGCAGGTAAAAATAGAGCACCAGAAGCCCGGAGGGCTAATGCAGACTATAGAGATCCCGACATGGAAATGGGAGGCGATAAACATGGACTTTATCACAGGTTTACCTCGTTCCCATTGTAAGTTTGATTCCATATGGGTGATAGTCGACAGGCTCACGAAATCAGCTCATTTCCTACTAGTCATATCTACCTATACAGTAGAGGATTATGCAAAATTATATATTAAGGAGATAGTGCGACTACACGGAGTACCCGTATATATTATATCTGACCGTGGGGCCCAGTTTACAACACATTTTTGGAGGTCATTTTAGAAAGGTCTAGGAACTCAGGTGAATCTCAGCACAGCTTTTCATCCACAAACGAATGGACAAGCCGAGCGCACGATTCAGACGCTCGAGGATATGTTGCGAGCATGTGTGCTGGATTTTAAGAGAAGTTGGGATGAACATCTACCTCTTATCGAGTTTTCATATAATAACAGTTACCACTCCAGTATCCAGATGGCTCCGTACGAGGCTTTGTATGGGCGCAGGTGCAGATCTCCCATAGGGTGGTTCGATGTTGGAGAATCTGGGTTATATGGGCCAGACCTGGTTCAGCAGGCCACAGAAAAAGTAAAGTTTATCCGAGAGAGATTGTTCACAACTGAGAGTCGACAGAAGTCATATTCTGACGGCGACAAGATTTAGAGTTCGGGGTTAATGACTGGGTATTCTTAAAGGTGTCACCTATGAAAGGTATAATGAGATTTGGCAAGAGAGGCAAGCTTAGCCCACGGTATATTGGGCCTTATAGGATCATTCGGAGAGTGGGCCAAGTAGCTTACAAGTTAGAATTGCCCTCAGAATTGGAGTATGTCCATCCAGTTTTTCACGTATCTATGTTACGGAAGTGCATTGGCGATCCTACCCGAGTATTGCCCATGGATGATGTACAGATTACAGAGAACTTATCATACGAGGAAGTTCTGATTGCCATCCTAGACCGACAAATCCACAAGCTGTGGAATAAGGAGGTAGCCTCCCTGAAAGTACTTTGGAGAAACAACAATATAGAATAAATGACTTGGGAGGCCGAGGAAAACATGAATTCTATATATCCCTACCTATTTCCTCCTCTATAGGAGGGTCCGCCTAAGACGTCAAAATTATAAGGTACGTGTATAAATTCTTGTGTTGGTTATTGTCATTGGTCGTGAGAGGCCATTATCGTTATGTATAATCATGGTCCTGTGTGTCATTGGGTTATTAAGCTTCTACAAGGAGAATTGGTAGTGGTGTTGTTACAAAGACGACCCTTCCAAAGTTATACAGAACATGGGGAGTTGAACATTCGAGGACGAATGTCTCTAAGGGGGGAAGGATGTTACGTCTCGCATTTTCGTACGTTAAAATTTCATTTTCAGTTAACCAACATAGACTCGGGGATGAGATCATCTTGATGTTAATGTACTTACGTTATTTTTGTCAAACGATAATACCCGATAATTATAAACTAGTATCATGCGAGGTACCATATGACCACGGTAGTATAATGAATAAAGTATATATGAAGTATTTTAAAAATAAATAGAATTTTAAGTAATTTGTGATAATTTTTAAATTATGCGGGTAATTGATTAATTACTGGGTAACAGGACATTACCCAGTTGACTAATAAGCGGACAAAATTTAATTAAATAACCCCAAAGCCACGTGGCATAAAGCCACAATGGCTAAACAATGACTCATAGGTCATTAAAGCCATGTGTCTAAAGCCTTATCCAAATAAGACTTAGTTGTAAGACATGAAACTAGGATAGTTTGTAAGTCTTATCTTAATGGCTTGTTTAACAATGCAAAAAATTATCTTGTCTTTTGATCAGACAAGCAAACATTAAAGAAAGCAATTTTATTCATAAGAATTAATAAGCTTGAAGAAACAAATCTTCTATTTAGCCAAAGAGTAGCTACACAGTAACGTTCAGAAGCAAGAACTTTGAAATCAAAAAATGTTACAGGCAGAACACGGTTTCGTTCTAATGTCAAGGAATCCAAGTGTAAATTTCGCAGAAGTAGATTCGTTCAAATAATTCAAGAAAAAGGTATGTTAAGGCTAAGCTTTTCCTTTATTTTGGCATGATCTATCCATTACACAAGTTTGGTAACGAGGCATAAAGAAAAATAAAATTCCCGAAATTTACGTATATTTTGCTAGTCTCACAAATTGCGTATATTTTCCTAGTGTTGTAAGTTATAATATTCTCCTTATTGGGACTTCATATTCAATTGAGTATTTCCTTCTTCCAATCAAGAGAGCAGAGAAGTTTATATATACAGTACTAAAAGTATTTCCATTACCATCGAGCTATAATCGATGGGCAAGCCCCTATTGGGCAACCTCTGATCAGATGATAAGTTATATGACGATCCTACTGTGGCCGAGCGCATATGAGCGAGACCAATTGGTCGACATACAGAGCCTAGTATGGTCGAGCGCTTATGAGCTAGCCTACTACGGTAGAGCAGATATATATGTATACCGAGCCTTATAGGGCTGGACAGCTATTTTACTCACTAATTGAGAGGATTGAGTCAGTACCAGCAGATGAGCATATCTTCCGATTTTCTTTGACTCCCATTTGTTCTCAGTTATTATATTATCAGTTCAGTTTCAGCTTCAGTATATTGCCTTACATACTCGGTATATTATTTCGTACTAACATCCCTTTCTGGGGGCGCTTCATTTCATGCATGCAGGTTCAGACAGATAGATGGGTAGACCTCCTCAGTAGGTGTTGCCCGAGTTCAGCTTTTTTGGTAAGCTCCCCTTCTTTCGGAGTTGTAAGGTCTAGCAGTGTGGTGTGTATCTTGTGTATATATGTAGATAGGTTATGGGTAGGTCGGGGCCCTGTTCCGATCATAGTACATCTATTAGTAGAGGCTTGTAGATATGTCCTGCAATTAGTAGAGTATGTTGGGCTTGTAGGCCCTGTACGTATATTTTGTTGGCTTGTCAGTTGTAGTAATTATGACGGCCTTTCCGGTCCAGCTTTATGTTGACGGTTAGTCAGCGTTAGTCTCTATTCAGTTTTATATTTTGCATCGCACATTATCTTGCAATGTGGCTCATGGCCAAAAATATGAGATTACATATCAGAGTCTCTTAGTCACAAGTGATACGCAAGGATAGTTGAGGCACTGAGTGCCGGTCTCACCCCTAGGCTTGGGGCGTGACATAAATGGTTGTACCAGCCGTTTATCTTTGTAATAAATGCATATGTACTATGTTGGGTTTCCTCCTCCTATATAAAGGGGACCTTTATTATTTTTTGCACACATGATATTCAATACAAGAACAAGAACATTCTCTGCTCTCTAACTTGAACATTCTCTATTGTCTTTTCTCATATTTATTACTTACATTTACTGCGTTTCATTTATTGTTCTTCATTTACTACTCATCATTGATCATAAAAAACCCCTCATTAAAGCTCTTAGAACTGTTAGTCCTTCATCGTCCATCTCCAATCGAGCTTGATAGCTCAACCTCGAGGTCCAGTATAGGCCAGCTCGAGACCCCAATCCCCCCGATCCACGGTCGCTTGGTTTGAATAACAACACTTACCCTTATTCTTACTTTGCTTTCCTAGCTCACACTTAGCATCTACTGCTTAACAACTAGCATAAAAATAAATCATGTATTTTTAGAACCACACAATCAAATCTTATTGTAATTACCATTTTCGAGGTAAACAAGTTTGTCATAGTTTCTTTCACATTCAGCAGCTATGAATCTGTCCTGATCAAAATATTCCTCTTCTACAACTTGGGGAATAAGAGATTGTACAATTTCATCATTTTTTAGGCCATTTTATGCTCAAAGTATCTACAAAAGTAGACCACATGTTAAATGCTTGAATGGGTACTTAATACACTATATTATGATGTATTTAGGCCAAAGAAAGGGATCAAAAAGCATCAGGATAAAATTCTACGAAGCCACTATTATACTGCCTGGAGCCCAAAGCAACGCAATCGCATTGGCATAGAATTCTCGTACTACTATGTAGTTGGATTTGATTGGTTCACGAGCGAAGCAAATTCGTCCACTACTAGTCAATCTTCGGATAAAATCCGGCAACTTAGCCTCAAGTTTGTCCAAATGGATGCCCCTTTCTTTGATGATGCTCTTTGGCATGCGTTTATCATAGTTTCTTTCACATTCATCAGCTATGAATCTGTCCCGATCACAATATTCCTCATCTTCAACTTGGGGGTACAATTTCATCATTTCCCGAGTCCATTTTATGCTCAAAGTACCTACAAAAGTAGACTACATGTTAAATGCTTGAATGGGTACTTAATACACTATATTATGATGTACTTAGGCCAAAGAAAGGGATCAAAAAGCATTAGGATAAAATTCTGCGAAGCCTCTATTTTTTTGCTTGGAGCCTAAAGCAACGTAATCGGAGAAATGGGCACGCGATCGCGAAGTACATTTCTGTTTTCGTCAGATTTAAAGTAATGCTACCGCAGAATAGTCAATGTGATCGTGAAGGGCAATTTGAGTTCTCAATAGAATTAAACCTACGCGATCGCAGAATGGGACATCGCGATTGCGAGGGTCTTCTTCCTTGTCTAGTAACAATTCTCTCAGGCATTTCAGTAAATATAAAGAGGGCATTCATTGTTCTTAGCATTTTCATAGCATTAAACCTATGGATCTTGCCTATAATTTTCACAAAATAGAACCCTCAATCTCTCAACCAATCCTCACCCAGGAAACAAGCACACAAACAATTTATACACACAATATTGACATCAAAGACAAACTTTCAGCCCTAAGCATGAAGAACCATGGTTTTTTTCTTCCACTATTCTAGCACAAAGAAGAGGCATAAATGATTTCAAAGAGAGGGGTGAACGAAGCACATACCTTTGAGATTAAACCTAATATTGATATAGAATTGAAGGGAGAGGAAATTTTGAGATGATTTTGAGGGTTAGGAGAGTAGGAAGAGCCCTTTCCATTTTTGAGCCGAAGTGGGTTATTTTCAGATTTCTATACCTGTTAAGCCAGGATCGTGAACACTGACATGCATTCGCGAGGAATAAAAATTTCTCACACGGACGTGACCACTTTTAGACTTTTGCTATCGCATAGGTAACAGAAACCATTGTTCTTCGCGAACGCGTTACTGTTCACGCGATCGCGATTCTCTACAATTTTCTACAGCTACTAATTTAGACTGTCTGAAACACCCCGACCTGCTCAAATCAACTCCAAAAAAATGAAACTTGGCAAATTAGTCAAACAAAATATACTAAGCTATTCTAAAACAGAAAATTTCAAAAACAACTAAAATTTTAGACAACGATGGTTGCCTCCCACCAAGCTCCACATTAAACGTCGTGGTATGATGCGAATCAAATTTACCTCTTTTCTCGCCACTTAGAAGATATGAACTGGGCACCTAACTTGGAATCAAGCTTGTGACCATAAGCGACGAGGGTGGTAGGTAGATGATCAAGCCAAACTTTAATTTCTTCATTTTGCATTTCTTGGCTTTCATGTGAGGAATGTCATTTTGCCTTCTTATGCCTTCAAATTGTAAAATGTATGGTCTTTGCCTTTTCTCTTTGCAATCCCTCGTAGATTTGTGTAGTTCAATTCCCATATCACCACACAACTCCAATATTGAGAAATGCTTGGAATGTGGCATCAAGCCTCCAAATTGCAATTTTTCCCAAATTTTGACATCCTCTTTTTTCCCCGAACTAGAGTTAATCTCAACCAAATTTTCAATTACATCGGTTGACTTTAATTCCAATTTGTTTGGCATCACCAATAAATATGGAGTCGGTTGGCGGATGTTCACTTCTTGATTTCTCAAAATTAAGCTCACTTTCTTCCTCAAAGTTGGACTTTTCTTGAACTCTTTTTACACTCTCAAGTTGGTAGGCATAATGAGCCTCAACCAATGATTTCATTTGATCTTCCAAAGTGCGGATAGTCTTATCATTTCGATTTTGTGCTTGTTTTAAGTCCTCGAGTGCCAAGTTTTGATTCTCCTCATTTTTAAGAATGGCTTCCACCATGAGCATCAACCTCTCATTTTGAGCATTTGAGAGTCCTTCTTGATTTTGATCAAGTCCCAAAGAAGGATTGCCACCATCATCCTATAAGGAAGGTTCTTGGCTATCATTCACTTTCGAGGCTTGTTGGACCTCTAAAACTTCAATCATTTCTCCCATTTGTGAGTTAAACCTTTCAAGTGCATAATCATTTTGGAGACTATTTTTCAAAAGATCCTCCAAGGCATGTTGCTCATTATTTCCTCCTTCAAGTAGGCATTCCATCATGAGCTTGAAATCTCCATTTTGACCATGCAGAATTTCTTCCACTTCCATATCCCTATAATTGTCATCATAGCGGGTATTCGGGGAAGGGAAGGATAAATAATCAGAAGTAGCCCAATGGCCATTTTGACCACCACACTTATCACACATACTTCACTCATGGGTTTGAGATTGTGTGCACAATCTGCCCCCGGGGGAATTTAAATAATTTTTTCAAGAGTGTGGTCCTTCACAATAAGGACAAGGGTCATCAAAGTTTAAATAACTACCATCCGACCAATTTCATTATGCAATGCTATTTTTCAAAACTAAGATAATAAACAAAAAAAACAAGAAAACAACAAGAAAAATAAGAAAAATAATTACACAAATATTTACAAGTTTGAACCAAAGCACGTACGCTTATTTCTCAAACAACCTAAATACGTCAAATTGTTCCACGGCAACGGCGCCAAATTTGATACGCTCAAATTACACCTATATAAATGGTGTAAGGAGGTCGATGTCAAATATAAAACCCAACTAGGTTGGGATCGAATCCCACAGGGAATAGGTGTGAAAAGTTTACTTGAATAGTGTGTAACTTAACTTAAGCCGTAATTCTACTCTGTTAGTTTGGAAAGAGTTTTGTAATTGTGAAATGTTAAGAAAAACTAATTCGTTAAGAGAATTGATTAATTTGATTAAGAAACCAGGTTGTCCCCGTCAATGGAATGTAATGCTATCAGTGTTAATATGATATATTTTCAATGAAAGGTCATTTGATATGCAAATGGTTCCTAAATTACTACCCAATATTTTCTAATAATTAAGTAGTATTTTCTCTTTATGATTTTCCCAAATATAAAAGAATTACAATTAAGAACAAACAATTTATGTCAAGTAGAACTCACTTATTCCTAAGTAAGATTTAAAGCCTTGAGTTCTTGCTATTCAGTTCTACCAAACCTTAACTCACTTTTCCATGTAAAAGATAGAGTAAACTGGCATTAGTTAATGTTTGCAACCAACAACCATCAATGAAGCATGAGAAATGAATAGAAATTAACTAACCATTATATATATTCAATGATAAACACCCATTAATATTACACCCACTTAGGGTCCACAACCTTAGTATTTAAAGTTAGTTGCTCATACTAGAATACAAGAACAAAGCAATAAATAAAGTCATAAAATCTTACAAAGAGGACAAAATCTTGGAATCTCTCTCAAAAAGCTCCAAAATAATGGTGTATTCAATGCTCCAAAATAAGTATAGCCTCTTTTCAAACAAGATGACCCACAAAAACCCTAGTCATTATATTTATAATGGTCCAAAATTTGTGGACAAAATGTGACAAAAATGACCCTTCAGATTGAGTCTGCGACCGCAGAATGGGCTGCAGAATACATTCGTGGTCTGCACATCTTCAGTCGTGCTACAGATCCAATGTGACGACCCGGCCAGTCGTCTCATGAGTTACCACTCCGTTTTCCCCATTTCTACTTCTTATTGCTTTGTTTATCAGTTCTCTGTATGATCGGGTTGGTTGGCTCGGGCTCGGAAAGATTTTGGTAAGGTTTGAGACACTTAGTCTCTTTTGAGGAAGCTTAAGTTGAAAAAGTCAACTGGATGTTGACTTATGTTTTAGAGGGATAGGATGTGAGTTTCGATAGTTCGGATAGCTTTGGAAGGTGATTTGGGACTTAGGAGCGTGATCGAAATGTGTTTTGGAGGTCCGGAGTATATTTAGGCTTGAATTGGCGAAATTGGAATTTTGGCATTTTTCGGTTTATAGGTGAGATTTTGATATAGGGGTCGGAATGGAATTCCGGGAGTTGAAGTAGTTCCATTGTGTCATTTAGGATGTATGTGCTAAATTTCAGGTCATTCGGACGTGGTTTGATAGACTTTTTGATCGAAACCGGAATTTAGAAGATTTTGGAATTCTTAGGCTTGAATCCAATGCGAATTTGGTGTGTTGATGTTGTTTTGAGCGTTCCGAAGATTCGAACAAGTTTGAATGATGTTATGGGATATGTTGGCATGTTTGGTTGAGGTCCATGGGGCCTCGGGTGAGTTTCGGGTTGTTAATCAAACCATTTCAAGTAGTTGATAGTTGCAGAAACTATTGTGTGAGTGTTGCAGACATTTAGCCTTCGCATTCGTGAGTGGGCCCTCATGTTCACGAAGGGTTAGGCTGGGAGGCTATGAAGTTTGCCTTCGCATTCGTGTAGAAGGTCCCGCAATCACGAAGGGTTGAGGCTCGAGGTCATCGCGTTCGCGAGGTTATACCGCGTTCGCGTAGAGGAAAGTTAAGAAGCTGGGTTCTGGTTGGTTTGTTCTTCGCGTTCACGAAAGGGGAGTCGCGTTCGCGGTGAGTAAGGGAGCTAAGTCTTCATGTTCTCAAGCTAGGAGTCGTGATTGCGATGAAGGAAATTTTGGTCAACGTTAGTTTTTGCTTCGTGAATGCGACTTTGACCGCGTTCGCGAAGAAGGAATACCTGGGCAAAATGTTTAAATAGCCATTGTCCATGATTTTCGGGCTAACTTCCACCATTTTTGAGCGATTTTGGAGCTTTTTGAAGAGGATTGAAGAGGCGTTCAAGGGGGAACACTTGGAGGTAAGATTTATGGACTTAATACTCAATCCTAATGTGAATTCTACCTAATTAATCATGGAATTTAAGCCTAATATTGAAGAACTAGGGCTTGTAATTGGAGACCTAGAATTTGGGATTTGAGGGGTCGATTGTGGTTGGATTTTGATGCTTTTGATATGAATGAACTAGGGGAGTGATAAGGAGTCTATTGATGTAATTTTTATCGAAATTCGAGACGTGGGCCGGGGGTTGGGTTTGGCCAATTTCGGGATTTGTGTTGTAATTTGATTTCTTTCAAGTGGGCTTTGTTTCCTTAGAATATATTTTGATGGTTTTGCACTAATTTTGGTTAGATTTGGAGCATCTGGAGGCCGATTCGAGAGGCAAAGGCATTGTGGGCTAGAGTTTGGACCGGATTGAGGGAAGTGATGATTGTAAATGTTGTCCTGAGGGTATGAAACCCCGGATTTCATATCATTGTGCTATATTGAGGTGACACACACACTAAATGACGAGCGTGGGGTCGTGCACCATTGGAGATTGTGACTTAGTCCATCCCAAATGACTATTTTACCGCGTATTTGATTGAAAACTGTTTGTTATCATCATGTTTTGGGCGGAATGCCATATTTAGGCCTTGTGCCAACTATTTGGACCCTCAGGGGATTTTTACTGTTATTTCCTCATTGTCTTGATTTCAATATTTGTACTCAGTCATGCTATATTATACCGTTTTCATAACTCAGCCATGTTTACTCTGTTTTAATACTTTAAATGATATTTTGTGCTGAGCATCACAATTTTTATAGTGCCCGAGAGGCTTTTAGGGATTTCTAACTGAGTAAGGCCGAGGGCCTGTGTTGTGAGGAAACTTTTGCGTCAGGCTGCAAGCCGCAGCAGTGATACATTGATTTATGATTATGAGGCCGAGGTCCTGAGTTGTACGCCAAGAGGTGGCTTGATATGAGGCCGAGAGCCTGTTTCATTATGCCACGATATGGCTTGTTATTGTGTTTGGGCCGTAAGGGGACCCTCCCGGAGTCTATACATCCCTAGTGAGCGCAGGTACCCATTGTGATATGAGATATAGCTCGAGGGGCTGGTGTTGTTCCATGATATTGCACGAGGGGCGGATTCTGTTGACATTGTGCCCGAGGGGCTGGTTTTTATGTGTTTATCTATTTTAGCTGCTTTTCGTTTAATTGTTTAACAGTTAAAAAGCTGTTTTAAAGAAGCTTCTTCTGAACTAAGGTGTCATTATATGTTTACACTGTTTCATTGTTTTTACTGGTTTTATACTGCTTCCTTATAGCCTGTTGATATGTTTTTACGTGATTTCTTATCGCTCAATCTGCATTTATTATTATTACTCACTAAGTTGGAGTACTCACTTTACTCCATGCACCTTGTGTGCAGATTCAGGCATTTCAGGTCTCGCTAGCGAGTGTTGATTCTTCCAGCTCAGGTGGATTTGGAGATTCACTAGGTAGTTGCTCGGCGTTCACAGCCTAGTGCTTCTCCCTCTATCTTATTTTCTCTTGTTCTAGTTCTGTAATAGACTATGTAGACTCTTCCTATTTTTAATCGGTTAGTTGATGCTCATGACTGGTGACACCCCGATGTCGGGCTATGTCTATTCCGCAATTGTATTATTTCACCTTATTTTGGGATTATTGTTAAGTTAAAGACATAATTTATATTATTTTAATTGCTTAAAATGAATTGGGAGTGTGTCGGTTGGCCTTGTCTTCACGAGAGGCGCCATCACGACCGGGTTTGTGTTTATAGTCGTGACATCTGATCACAAAGTTTTCCAGTTCTCCCTCGCATACTGATTATGCGGTCCGCATACTGGTTTTGCGGTCGCATAGTGTACCGCAGAATTATCTTCACTGGAAGCCCTCTTGCATTTGTGTGATAACTTCACGGTCTGTATAAGAGTTTTTCAACCACATAATGAACGACATATTTGACTCTCTGATACTGGATGGCTTGGTTAGCTATGTGATGGTTCTGCGGTCGGCACATTACTTCTGCGGTCGTAAACTTGTCGCATATTTGTCTTTTCATGGGTTTATGTCATCTTTGTCATGTTCTTGGTTCTTCAAGTCTGGTTTCCTATAAAAACACCAAAACTACATAAGAAATGGCTTATAATGCTTTAAAAGATGAGCTGAAGTCTATGTAATTAATATCAAAAGTGTCGCATTTCTAAGGCATATCAACACCTCCAACTTAGACTCTTTCCTTCTCTCAAGCAACTAAAAAGTCACCCTACTAAATACTAATCTACTTCTGACTTATCACAAAACAACAATGACTATGGATGGTTCTGATTGTTAGCTAACAAGCATGTAACTTCCTTTATTCACCCTTCAACAAAGATAAAGATCATTTAACTATTCAAATAATCATTTTGTGAGCTTTGAGCCTTAAAAGTAATGACGTAGCGCTACTAATAGCTAGATATAAACTTGCATCCTATTCAAGAAGCCTAACTTCTGCTAACTCTTGCAATTCATTCATTCTCACAATAAAGAAAATCCCAACTCAACAAATACAAATATGTACAGGGGATACAATCGAACACTCTTGCACTCAGAAAGAAAACTAAGTGCTACAAGTATCAGTCCATATATTTGCCCTTATTTTAACCCATCGCCAGCTCAGGAATAATTGGTTGTCGATCAAAAAGGACTTTTCACCAGTTGTAGTAAAGGCTCGGGAAGGGTTGGATGAATATTTGGAAACATGGTGACTATACCCTCCTTGAACGCTACACAAATTTTTTCTCGAATAGCACACATTGCGCTTGTTGATATCTAGTTTCTACTATCAACCCACCTTGTAGTTCGTGATCACTCCCTAGTTGCTTGCCTTACCACGTTCTCTAACTATTTCATTTTATTTTTCTTTTATCTTTTTTTATTTTCTTTAAAAGAGTGAGTATTTCATGGTTTGAGGTAACATGAAGCTTTTTGTTTAAGGTACATTGGCTATAGATTTAGTTTCTTGCTTCACATGAAACAACCTCAAAAGATTAGCTTTTCCACACACTACATTCCTCTCATGTTTCCCAATTTACACCAACAGCCCCAACTTAAGCTTAAAGTCTCATTCAAAACATTCAATGAGGGATGGATTTAAAAGAGGGAGTAATTTCACAAAAAAAGGTAATGGTTTATAGTGTGGTAGCCAAAGGAAAGGTTAAAGGCTCAACAGGGGACAACTAGGGAACAAATGCAGAAGGAAGGTAATTTGGCCAAAAATTAGTTAGCAATCACAATGAAGGCCTAAGATCATTTTAATAACCAATCATCAACCTAATATTTGCATTGAGAAACCAACTAGGCAAGTTCCAGACATTACAAGTTGAGCACATGTATTATTTACACAAATTCTCAACACTCAATACGCATGAACTACTTGAATCGGCAAAATTTCAGCCCTCAAATGAATACAAGGAAATTCAAAACTTCATCACATGATATTTGAGATTCTAAGTAAGCACAATATCAAAGAACAAGACTCGATTTCACAAAAATGAGTATTTATTCACAAAATTTGAAGGGTACAATTTATTCAACAAAAACTTATCACATACTTGAATCTAGACAAAAGCACCTAACCGGTCAAAATGTCTCATGCTACAGTCATGGTTCTACCATTACACCCTTGGAAAACAACTCCATAAAGAAAAACCAAGGGGAATTCATTACTATATACAAATCTACATTATCAAGACTAAAATTTATATAGAAGCTGCAAGAGTTGTCTGTCTACCCCACCCCAACATAGAATCATGCATTGTCCCCAATGCATTGAAAAAGTAAGAGCGAAGTTTTTAGGGGCTTCCTGGAGCGCACTAGGCGCTTGGATGAGTTGGACTGTCTGAGTGGGCGTGGGGCTGGGAGCTGACACTTGGGAGGCAGTGGGTGGATCCTCTGACTGGGCAGTGGTGTCTAGGACCAAAGTAGGAGGCTCCGCTAGTTGTGGAGCCGAGTCCTAGACTTGGGAGCTGCTGGACTCACCTGATGATGGTTGTATGGTCGTGGTGGTAGCCATGGCAACCATATCTGCAAGGGAATGTGCGATAGCTGTCTACATATCTACCTCATCCTCCCTTTGTTCCTCTATAGAAACAGCAACATGTTTGTCTCTGTTGTCCCTCTCATCATCACCCTTCTCAAGGATCTTCTCATCATCCGTCTCCATACGAGACTCTATAGATTCCTCGTCTGACTAATCATCGGTGTGTGCAGCGGGTCCCAGAGCTTGTGATATGCCAGTGCCATGTGCCTCCTCTACTAAGAGGAGGTTTGTGAAATCCAAATCAAGGCTTGGTACTTGGGAGGTGCAAGTGCCATGCTCTCCCTCCACCGGGAGAAGGGTAGTCAGTTCTACCTCTGGTGTCTGCATCTTATGCAGCTCCAACTTGAGCTCAGCTACATCCTTTTTGAGTTGAGGCATGTCCCCAGCTCCACCTCGCTCGACCTTCTCAAGGAGAGCTTTAAGTTATTTGAGTCGATCTTCATATGATAGATGTTTCTTTTGAAGATCACTTACTGAGGTTTGGAGCGGTGTCAACGCTTGACGGATGAGCAATGGAAGGTCTTTTGTAAGTTTGTCTACTTTGGCATTTGCATGTTGTGCTAGTAGACGAAGCTTGGAGATTGCTGGTAGTGAAACATGTGGTGTAGTAGTGGCCGGCCTGGTGGTAGATGTGGAGGTAGCTTGTGTTGAAGAAGTGGCTAGTGCTGACAAGGTAGCAGGTGTTGGTGAAGTGGACGAGGCAGGAGGAAGGGTGACTAATTGCTCTGGTTGGTCTGCAGACACATTCTCTGAAGCATCGTTGTGCCTAGTGATATCAATATCCTGAGTAACTTTTACTATGCGGTCATATTTGGGGGATGGAAATTCTACGTCTTCACACAAAGCATGGATTAGGCATGGAATTGGAAGCAAAGTTTCCTTTTGGTTTGCTTGGACCCCAATCTCAGGGAATATGAGTTGAGTTAAATCAATCCTGAAACCCGATATGATGGAAGTGATGAGGATCGCTTTATATAGATTGATGTCGATCTTATTTCTCATTGGTAGTATACGAGAACAGACAAAACTTAGTTGATACCGGCTTTCTTGGGTGAAATCCCTCTTGTGAATCTTCTGGCCCGATGCAATCCAGGCTAGAGTTGCCTTGGCTATGGCAGAGGCTATCCAAGCTCGCTCATCTTCCTTATTTGCCATTTTTGCATCAAATTCTATCATGCCTGGTGCCCACATTCCGAAATAGGGTTCATTTATTTCTTGGGAACCACAAGATACTGCAACTCCTCAGACTGTGACAGAGGTAAAGTACACACGGTACTTCGCTTGTTCCTTGGTCATTGATGCATCCTTAAACTCCCTAACAATTGTCTCATTGTATTCCCCTGGAAGCACAGTGAAGAATTCCCATCCCCTCTTCTAGATTTTTTCTAGCAAATACGAGTAGTGTTCTTTCAGGTTGTTCACACTCAGCTGCTTTTTTAGATGATCTTTCTTTTTACTAAGCCATCTTTGTATCTATTCTAAGAGTTGGTGATCTAAAACCTAATATCCTCACCACTCTTTCTACATGCTTCGGCTTGGAGGTCAAATGGTGGCACAAGGTCAAGTTTTTCCTCCTCCTCTTTAGACTGGGAGGCAGGCTTAGATGAATTTTCGAATATACCTGGCCTTTTGCATTGAGATTGTTGTGATTGTGGGCTTATAGCCGCAACCCATCTCTTTCATTGTATGGTGGATGCTTTCGATGCTAGAGCTTTCTTTGGTTCCATTCCTACATATTAAAATGAAGTAAGTACATGGTAAAGCATTTGTAACATATGTCAAAGAAGCGAAAGGCAAAAATATTATGTGGAGCACTTATGCGATCGCATAATAGATATGCGTACCGTGAAGTGCACCGCAGAATTTACCATGTTAAGAGTCACAAATTATGCGGACAATAGAAGTGGCTGCAGAATTAATCTGTGACCACATATTAGACGCATTTTGAACTTGAAACTTTGGCTTTCACATGTTGGCTTCTGTGATCGATATGCGGTCTGCAGAACAAGTCTGCAGCCGCAAACGCAATTACATGATGACTTTCCATAATCCCACATACATACAAGTATGCGATGATTCTACAGACCGCACATCAGTTATGCGGACCGCAGAGATCGTCTCTCCACATAAAACTCATCCACATACAATGTTGTGCAATTAATTTCTTCTATTCTACACAACTAATGCACAATTTCATGAAACAACTATACAACAATCAACATTAGATCAATTTTATGTCAACCCATCAATACCCACTATGTATTGCTAACGATCACCAACACTCACACTCAAATCAGTAACACTAACTCTAACCCTTTGATTTTGATGTAAGACAGCATATTTTTCCTCCTAAATTGAACACCCAGTACAAGAAGTAATGAACAAGGTAAGGATTCATGCGTGTCATAGAGAAAAGGAAAGAAAGATGTGAGTACCTTAAGCAAAAAAAATAAAACCAACAAAGGGGGGAGAAAGTTCATACCAGAATCAGTTCTAAGGGTGAGTGTTCACTTAGAAGTCCAACGTTTTTCGAGTAGGGTTAGATAAATTGTGCAAACTTTCTCCTATTTTTATTTTTCTTGTTTTCTTTTGTTACTCTTTTCATTTTTTGGTGTGTGAAATTAGAGTAGGGAGACGGACATGAGAGAGAGGGGATGAGGGTTTATACCTAAGGGATGTGCGGTGCAATTCCCATTGCAAAATAACTTTCATGGTCACAGAAGTGTTTTGTGATAGTTTAGTACTTGGGTGGTATACAACAGATGTGCGACCCACTCTGTGGTCACAGAACTAATTTGCAGGCTGCAAAAGTTGACTTTTCTTTGCATTTTGAAGGGCTAATTTTCCTGATTCCCTGTTGATGTATGCAATCAGTTTGTCGTCTGCGAACCCATTATGTGGCAGCATATGTGGCCGTAGAACAACATCTAAAGTTCATTTTATTTTTATTCATTTTCCCTCTATTTTTGCATCCCATTTCTTTACATTTTGAGTAACATGAACTCTAAAACACGTACGTCAAACTGTTCAACAATTACAAATAAACCTACAAATATAAAAATCTAACCAAAAATGTTACCAACACATGGGTTGCCTCCAATGGTTCAAAGGTAATGCTTCACCCTTTGGCTATTTACTTTGAAGGTTTGAGTCTCATACATAGATTCTAATTCAGTAGCACCATAGGAAGACACATTAATAACTTTGAATGGGCCAGACCATTTGGATTTGAGTTTGCCAGAAAGCATTTCGACCTTGAGTTGAAGAGTAAGATCAAGTCACCTGATTTTGAATTCCGGCTTCAAGATCTTCTTGTCATGAACAAACTTCATTCTTTATTTATACATGGCTTCATTCTCATAGGCATGGAAATGGAACTCTTACATCTCACTGAGCTATGTCATCCTTAGATTAGCAGTTTCGGCCCTGTCAAGATTTAACTTTTTCAACGCCTACTGGCTTTGTGTTCAAGCTCCACTGGCAAGTGACAAGCCTTACCAAAAACTAACTAGTAGGATGATGTGCCAATAGGTGTCTTAAATGCAGTTTGATAAGCCCACAATGCATCATCTAGCTTTCTTGACCAATCGGTCCTGTTCGCATTACCAGTTTTTGCTAGATTATTTTTGATCTCTCGGTTGGAGACTTCAACTTGAACACTTAATTGAGGATGATAAGGAGTGGCCACTTTTTTCATAACTCCATATTTATCTAGCAACCTTGCAAAAGCTTTGTTGCAAAAGTGAGAACCACCATCACTAAGGATGGCTCTTGGGGTTCCAAACCGAGTAAATATGTTCTTTTTCAAGAAGGCGGTTACACTCTTTGCCTCATTGTTTGGCAAGGCAACTGCTTCGACCTATTTTGAGACTTAATCCACTACTACCAAGATATATGTCATGACATAATAGCTTATGACGGGACCCATAAAATCTATCCCCCACACATCAAAGATCTCTTCCTCCATCACAAAATTCATAGGCATCTCATGTCTTCTAAAAATTGACCCCTGTCTTTGACATTGATCACATGCTTTGACCATTAGGTTTGCGTCTTGGTAGATCAATGGCCAATAATAGCCACATTCAAGCACTTTTGCCATTGTACGGTTTCCACTTTGGTGACCCCCAACTAGGGAGTCATGACATGCTTTGAGAATTTGAGTCACCTCATCTTTCGGAACACAAAGCCAAATTATATTGTCGGCCCAGATCCAGAATAAAAAAGGTTCCTCCCAATAGTATTGCCTACAATCCCGCAAGAACTTTTTTTGTTAAGCTTCCAATTCGTCAGGGATAAGGTCACTAACCAATAAGTTAGCGATGTCGGCATACCAAGGAGTTGAGGTGCTAGATATTGCCAAAAGGTGTTCATCTAGGAAGGCATCATTAATTTCAATATCTTCTTTTGGTCTCCCTGCCTCTTCAAGCCTAGATAAGTGATTCGCAACTTGATTTTATGTTCCTTTCCGATCTTTGACTTCACAGTCAAACTCTTGTAATAAAGGAACCCACCAAATCAATCTCGATTTAGCATCCTTCTTAGCCATAAGGTAGCAGAGAGCAGCATAAACGGTGTAGACTATCACCTTGGATCCTAACAAATAGGCCTGAAATTTTTCAAAAGCATAGACAATGACAAGCAGTTCTTGCTCAGTTACGGTGTAATTCATTTGTGTTCCATTTAATGTCTTGCTTATTGTTGCTCCCAAACGCACACGCAAGTATACGTGGTCATACAACTAATATAGGATTGTAAGTCCAGATATCGTACCCACAGGGACTTGTGATTAACTATTAACTAAATTAAACCCAAACAATTAATCTATTCAAGCGATTTTCTTAATATTATTAACTATAACAAATCTAGAGTAGTAAATTAAGAGGTTACAAAAAATAAGTCGGCAATCTTAGAGACAAATTCAATAGGAGAAAATATTTCAGAGCTATGGGTTAGCTAACAATCCCGTTGAATTTTTGTGATGACCATCACTTTTTAAAATAAATTCTGCGTTCTGAGGCCTTAAAAAATCTTTCAGGATTACCTCGATTTGCGTGTGCAGTCCGAGCACGTAGTCGGAAAGCTATTATGTGAAAATCTGTGAAAATGTTGAATTTTTGACTTAAAATGCATTTAAGTTGACTTCGGTCAATTTTTTGGGTAAGCGGATCCGGACCCATGATTTGACGGTCCCGGAGGGTCCGTGGAAAAATATAGGACTTGGGCATGTGCTCGGAATCGAATTCTGAGGTCCCAAGCTCGAGAAATGAATTTTTTAAAGAAAATTATTTTCTGAAAATTTCTATGAGTTTTGGAAATGAAATGCATTCAGAATTTGATAGTATCGGGCCGTATTCTGGTTCCAGAGTCTGGTACAAGTCTTATATGTAAAATAAGATAAGTCCGTGAAATTTGGTAAGAAATGGATGTCATTTGACGTAATTCGGACCTTAAATGCAAAATTTGATGTTTTAAGAAGTTTTGAAATATTTCATTGATTTTGAGGTTTAATTCATTGTTTAAGGGGTTATTTTGGCGATTTGATTGCACGGATAAGTTCATATGATGTTTTTGAGTTAGTGTACCTGTTTGGGTTGGAGCCTCGAGGGCTCGGGTGAGTTTCGGATGGGTTTCAGAAGGTTTTGAACTCATAAAAAGTTGTAGGTTGTTCAGTTTCTGATGTTCTGGTATGTCCTTCTTCGCGTTCGCGGGAGGACCCTCACGAACGCGATGAGTTAGTCAGGTTAAAGGAGATTTCCTTCTACGCGAACGCGAGACCCAGGTCAAGAATGTGAAGCTTTGGGGGTTTTCCCTTTGCGAATGCGGGCCTGGTAACGCGAACGCGAAGGCTTATGGGCTTGGGCAGGGGGAGAGGTATTTTACCCTACGCGAACACGTCCACATCAACGCGAACGCAAAGGCTATGGGGGCTGAAGCTCCGCAAATGCGATGTTTTATTTGGCCTAACCCATCGTGAATGCGACAGACCTGTCGCAAACGCGATGAAGGCCTGTTCAGTGATTTTAAAACAGAACCAAAACGGGATTTAGCCAAAATTTCATAACTTCTTCTTCCAAACTCTAAATTGGGCGATTTTTGAAAGGGTATTTCACCACCAATTCATAGGTATGTAATCTTAGACTCATTTTCTTCAATTTCCATCAACACCCATTAGATTTCTAGGCTTAAATCATGTTCTTAAGGGTAGAAAATTAGGGATTTAGGTAGAGTTAGGGCTTTTTGTATAATTGTGATTTAGACCTCATTTTGGTGTTGAATTTTGGAACTAATTATATATTCAGGCTCGTGGGTGAATGGATGATCAGGTTTTGGTCTGAACCTTGTGTTTTGACCAAGTGGGCCCGGGGTCAATTTTTGACTTTTTGGGAAGAATGATGGGAAAGCTATAATTAAGCCTTGAAATTGGATTGTTTAGCGTTTATTGATGTTATTAAGTCGATTATGTCTAGATACAATTGATTTGGAGCCGAATTCAAAAGGAAAAACGGTGTTAGAGGCTTGAGTTGGCCGTGGAAGTTCGAGGTAAGTGTTTGGTCTAACCTTAGCTTGAGGGATTAGGAGTTGTGTCCTATTTGATACTTGTTTCTTGTTGAGTACGATGTATAGGCATGGTGACGAGTATCTATACGTTGGTTTCGAGTATGACCGTGAGTCTTGAATTGTAATTTATTGTGTTCTTAAATAATACTACGGATGCTTAAGTTGATGACTCTCTGTATTGAGCAAGGATCGTGATTATTCTCGTGGAAATTACTTATAACTGAGTGTTGGTGTTAGCTAAGGTAGTTAGATGTTGGAACAAGTTTGGTTATAGTTGTTTCTCCCTTGCCGGGATGTTGTTACTTATACTGTCGATTCCCTTGCCGGGATAGTGTAGTACTTTATTGAACCCTTGTCAGGACTCTTGCTATGATTGTTCTTGATTGTATATGTGGATTGGGTTGCACGCCGCAATAATGATATATTTGGATCGGGTTGCACGTCGCAACAATGATATATTTGGATCGGGTTGCATGCCGCAACAATGATATATTTGGATCGGGTTGCACGCCACAACAATATTATATATAGATCGGGTTGCACGCCACAACAGTAATAAATGATATGGATCGAGTTGCACGCCGCAACAATGTTGATATATATTGGGAACCGGTTGTGCCGCAACAATTGCTGATACAAAGTGTTTATAGATTGGATACAAATTTCTTATTGTTTTGCTGTTAAATCTAAGTTGTTCTTATGCTACTACTCTTGATTTACTGTTGATATTGGTATACCCCGAAGCATGTACCCCCCTCCCATCTTTACTTGTTTATTTCTGTTTTATTTTCCGTTGTATATTATATTACTACACAGGTTATTTGGTAGTCTGGTCCTAGCCTTGTCACTACTTCGCCGAGGTTAGGCTAGGCACTTGCCAGCACATGGGGTCGGATTGTGCTGATACTACACTCTGCACTATGTGCAGATCCCGGAGTAGCTCTTGGACCATAGCATTTGGGCGGCTGCCTTCAGTCCAGCTAGAGATCCCGAGGTAGTCCTGCAGGCATCCGCAGGCCCGGCATTCTCTTCTATCTTATTATGTGCTTTGTTTTCACTTGTATCCGAGACACATTGTATTTCCTTTTTCAGACACTTGTATGTAGTACTCATATACAGTCTGTGATATTGTGACACCAGATTCCGGGTAGAGACGTATGTTGGCATTGTAGTACTAGCTTTGGTTATTTTATTAGTTTAAGTCTTCCGCTTGTTTTATTTATCATTAATATTCAATGTTGATTACCTGTTAATCTCAATTGTACAAAAAGGGGTAAAATGAAAGGGTTAGTGATTCTTCATTTGCGCGGCTTGCCTAGCTTCTACGAGTAGGCTCCATCATGACTCCCGAGCGTGAAAAATCCGGGTCATGACAGTTTTTCACTAAAATCGTCTAATTAATTTATCTAGTTTATTGATTGATAGTGTTAATATTGCTCGTAGCCTTTTCCCGAGGTACTACTCGCCTACTCAAGCTAACATAACGCCTATATTCCTAAGGAAATAGGATTAACAAGAATGCATTAATAATTCTCGTATAATAACCAAGCAAGGCGATTAGGTATATCCCTATCCTAACCATAAATTTGTTCCTGATGCTCGAGTTCAAGATCTTGCTCTCCTCAATCTTATATACAATCTAGAATTCCCTCTCTCGAGTTAAATCCTAGATTCATAGATAGTATTCATCAAGCAATCAAATAATTAAGCGCAAAATTGAATAAATAAACCAATATGATAAAATAATATGAATAATTTAAGCTTCAAAATACAACGTTCATGTATCATCCTACAACTTTAGAACTAATAAACCATGAAATTAAAGGAAGAGAGAGAAGAAAACTAGTTAGAAGCCTCCCCAAGCGTGGTGTGTGTTCTTCCCTACAAAGTGTCGTGTTCTCCTCCCAAAATATGTTAGATCCCCTCCAAATTAGGTTTAGAATCCCTTTTATACAAGTTGGAACCGTGCAGGATCAAAATAATATTATCCCGAACGAAATAGAAAAACACGCACATGCAGCGTCCAGACCAGCGCAAGGCTCTAGCCTAGCGCTAAATCCAGTGAGTTTTGCGATTTCGCTCTTGAATCCTACAGATGTCAGGTATGTTTTTTTGCCTTCTTTTACTATTTTTATTTCTCTTTGAATTGTATTTCTCATTTCTTCTTGTCTTCAACTTGGGGGGACAAACACCAAAGGGTATCCCCCCTTTTTTTTATTCTTTTATTTTTATTCTTTTTCTTCCGTATTTTATTCAATTTTGCTTCAAATTTCTTCATCTTCGCACTGATTTATTCCTATACGGTTAAAATATAATATTAAGCATAAAGTAATATAATTAACACTCAATAGATGATTAAAAGTACTAGAATATGAGACAATAATGGTTAAATATATGCATTTCTGGTCGAACATCAACACCCCACACTTATACTCTTGCTCGTCCTCGAGTAAGCACTGAAACCACTCTCAATAAATCAAGCCTAGAAACACCATCACTTCGGTTGATACTAACAATTAGGCCCTATATCAACTCAACCCATCAAATATACACATCCTGATCATGTGCAAGATATACAAGTCACAAACAAACAACAAACTTCCAACCCCCTAGGCTCAGAGATGGACTCTAGCTTATCAAATTTAAGCTCGCTCACCTACTCTTTCAAATAAAGCTAATAACATTACATATCTATCATGAAACAAGTGCCATCACAAGAATAAATATTCCATACGCTCAAATCAAAGATTGAACATAATTTAACGACTTAGCATCAAAGAATAACTCTCGCACTCAGAAACGAATTCACATGTATGTACAAAGAACCATAGTCTTGCCCATTATGTACATCTCTACTAATAACGTATGCTCGAATATAATCAAATAGGACTTTAACGGGTCGTAATGTTGGCTAAGGGACAGGTAGGAGAACTATATATTAGTAACTTATACTTCCCTAAGCACTTGGCACTTTTAGACTTCATCACCCATCATTTTCATCTCTTAATTTTATTTTTCAGCTCTCTCTTCATCAATTATTTCACAAGTATTCCCCACATATCAAGACCAGTTTTTTTTCAAAACAATTTATTTTTTCATTCTCTTTTTTTCATGAAGCTCTTTTCATCATTTTTCAGCTTTCATTGGTCACCATTTTTCACTTAATTATTCCTTTCTTCAAATTAATCAATTAATATCACAGTCTAAGCAACAGTGCTCAAGGAAGCAGGGTGCAAAAACTAGAGATTCAACAAAAGAATCAAGGCAAAAATATGGCTTCCAAACAAAAGGCTACATGCTCAAAGGGCTAACTAGTGGTACAATATTTAAAAAGGCTAAAATTCACAAAAATAAAGCCTATTATCATCTTTTAAACAGAGCAATACTTTTATTTCGCTTCAATAACATGCATCACAAGTTCTAGACTAAGATGCAAAACATGGAATATATATATAAGAATTCCTCACCCCGCATGGCACGGGTATCAATCAAGATGGATCAATTCTACCCTAAGACAGACAGGATCATAGCAAACGATAAAATAAGAATAAGCTATATATAGAGTCACAACCCTGAGCAAAAGAGTCAGAAAGCTTGCTATTTTATTCATTACTCAAGCACTAAGAGGAAAGTACTACTCAAGCTTAGACCTAAATGTGCTAGTATCAAACAAGTCACAAGGTTTTTCTTCTCCCTCTTCTACTACCCCGAAAAAAATCTAATCCTAAAAATAAATAAAAAAATTATCCAGTTCAAGTTACATCCCTTGAAAAAGAACCGATGCAAAAGGAAAAAATGGGGGAGGGGGGAGGGATTATTACCCAACTAAAACTAACTAGAACCAAAAAGAATATTACAACTAAGCTAGAGTAGCACAGAAAATTACAATCTCCTCACCCTACACTTATAATTTTGCAATGTCCTCACTGCATACAATAAATAACAAGAAGATAAAAGAGACTCCTTGGTAGGCTAAAGACCGAAGTATTAATAGCTGATAGGATACTCTGACTTCTCCCAGGTATGATCCTTTGTGTGGGTACCTCACACTTAGTTTCAACCGCCTGCTCACTTTTGCACATGCCTATTGGCTTTGAATTCATGCTCCTACAACTAAAAACATAAAAATAACACAAAAAAAATAACACAATAAAAGAATTAAACAAAATAAAAAGAAATAATAGAATTAGGTTGCCTCCCAACAAGTGCATTATTTATAATGGCACGACACTATCACTTTCATCACTTTTTCCTCCACTTTGAGGATATAAATTGCACCCCTGTGACGATCCGGCCAGTCATCTCATGAGTTACCGCTCTGTTTCCCCCATTTCTGCTTCTTATTGCTTTGTTTGTTGGTTCTATGTGTGATCGGGTTGGTTGGTCGGGTTCGGAAAGGTTTTGGTAAGGTTTGAGACACTTATTCTCTTTTGAGAAAGCTTAAGTTGGAAAAGTCAATCGGATGTTGACTTATGTGTTAGAGGGCTCGGTTGTGAGTTCTGATGGTTCGGATAGCTTCAGAAGGTGATTTGGGACTTAGGAGCGTGATCGGAATGTGTTTTATAGGTCCGGAGTAGATTTAGTCTTGAATTAGTGAAATAAGAATTTTGGCATTTTCGGGTTGATAGGTGAGATTTTGATATAGGGGTCGGAATGGAATATCGGGAATTGCAGTAGTTCCGTTGTGTCATTTGGGATATGTGTGCAAAATTTCAGGTCATTCGAACGTTGTTTGGTAGACTTTTTGATCAAAAGCGTAATTGAGAAGATTTTGGAATTCTTAGGCTTTAATCCGATGCGAATTTGGTGTTTTGATCTTGTTTTGAGCGTTTCGAAGGTTGGAACAAGTTTGAATGATGTTATGGGATATATTGGCATGTTTGGTTGAGGTTCCAGGGGCCTCGGGTGAGTTTCAGGTGGTTAAACAGACCATTTCAAGTTGTTGAAAGTTGCAGAAAAACATACTGAAGTGTTGTAGACAGCAGTGCTTTACGTTCGCGAGTGGACCCTCGTGTTTGCGAAGGGTTAGCAGGTGAGGCTAAAGATTTAGCATTCGTGTTCGCAAGGGAGGTTCTGCATTCGTGAAGGTCTGGGATCGTTGTGCATCGCGTTCGCGAGGTATCAGACGCGATCACGATAGTTTGAGTTGTGGAGTCATCGCGTTCGCGAGGGAGTGGACGCGTTCGCGTAAGAGGAAAATTTGGTCAATGTCAGTTTGTGCTTCACGAACGCGAGGCTTTTACCGCGTTCGCGAAGAAGGTTTTGAATGCTTGGGCGGAATGTTTAAATAGCCATTGTCCGCGATTTTGGGGCTAACCTTCACCATTTTTGGGCGATTTTGAAGCTTTTTGAAGAGGATTGAAGAGGGATTCAAGGGGGAACACTTGGAGGTAAGATTCATGGACTTAATACTCGATCCTAACGTGAATTCTACCTAATTAATCATGGAATTTAAGCCTAATATTGAAGAACTAGGGCTTGTAATTGGAGACCTAAAATTTGGGATTTGAGGGGTTGTTCGTGGTTGGATTTTGATACTTTTGATATGAATGAACTCAGGGAGTGATAAAGAGTCTATTGATGTAATTTTTATTGGAATCCGAGGCGTGGGCCCGGGGTTAGGTTTGGCCAATTTCGGGATTTGTGTTGTAATTTGATTTCTTTCGAGTGGGCTTTGTTCCCTTAGCATATTTTGATGGTTTTGCACTGATTTTGGTTAGATTTGGAGCATCCGGAGGCCGATTTGAGAGGCAAAGGCATCGCGAGCTAGAGATTTGGATCGGATAGAGGTAAGTAATGATTTTAGATGTTGTCCTGAGGGTATAAAATCCTGGATTACACATCGTTGTACTATATTGAGGTGACGCACATGCTAGATGACGAGTGTGGGATCGTGCACCGTTGGGGATTGTGACTTAGTCCATCCCGAATGATGGTTTTACCGCGTATTTGATTGAAAACTGTTTGCTTTCATCATGATTTTGGGCTGAATGCCATATTTGGGCCTCGTGCCAACTATTTGGGTCCTTATAGGATTTTTACTGATATTTCCTCATTTTTTTATGACTTTATACTTGTACTCAGTCATGTTATATTCTACTGTTTTCATAACTCAGCATGTTTACTCTGTTTTGACACATTAAATGATATTTTAAATGATAATTTGGGCTGAGCATCATGTTTTACTGTTGCCCGAGTGGCTTATGAGATTCTGACTAAGTAAGGCCGAGGGCCTGAGTTGTACGCCACGAGGTGGCTTGATATGAGGTCGAGTGCCTATTTATTATGCCACGAGATGGCTTGATATTGCGCTTGGGCCATAAGGGGCCCCTCCCGGATTCTACACACCCCTAGTGAGTGTGTGTACCCATTGTGATATGAGACATAGCTCGAAGGGCTGGTGTTGTTCGATGATATTGCCCGAGGGGCGGATTCTGTTAACATTGTGCCCGAGGGGCGGATTTTATGTGTTTATCTGTTCTAGTTGCTTTTCATTTAATTGTTTAACTATTAAAAAGGTGTTTTAAAGAAACTTCTTCTGAACTAAGGTGTCTTTATATGTCTTCAATTTTTATTACTTTTACTAGTTTTATACTACTTATTTATAGCATGTTGATGTGCTTTTACGTGATTTCTTACTACTCATCCTTCATTTATTGTTATTACTCACTAAGTTGGAGTACTCACTTTACTCCATGCACCCTGTGTGCAGATTCAGGCGCTTCAGGTCCCGCTAGCGAGTGTTGATTCTTCCAGCTTAGGCGGATTTGGAGATTCACTAGGTAGCTGCTCGACGTTCACAGCCCAGTACTTCTCCCTCTATATTATTTTCTCTTTTTCTAGTTCTGTAATAGACTATGTAGACTCTTCCTATTTTTAATCGGTTAGTTGATGCTCATGACTGGTGACACCCCGATGTCGGGCTATGTCTATTCCGCAATTGTACTGTTTCACCTTATTTTGGGATTATTGTTATGTCAAAGACATAATTTATATTATTTTAATTTCTTAAAATGAATTGGGAGTGTGTCGGCTCGCCTTGTCTTCACGAGAGGCGGCATCACGATCGGGTCTGTGTTTAGGGTCGTGACAAGTTGGTATCAGAGCCTAGGTTACATAGGTCTCACGAGTCATGAGCAGGTTTAGTATAGTCTCGCGGATCGGTACGGAGACATATGTATTTATCCTTGAGAGGCTGTAGAACCTTTTAGAAAACTTCATATTCTTGAAATCCTTGTCATGTGAATCTGTCGATCCGAGTATTAAACTTCTGTTATTTTATTCTCTCACGGATGGTGAGGACACGCGCTACCGGTCAGGATGGACGACCACCAGTACCACCAGCTGTGGCCACTAGAGGCCAAGGACGCAGTTCTGTTCGCGGTAGGGGTAGGGGTGTGGCCCGCACAGTAGCTAGGGCAGCACCTGCAGATCCACCAGTCACCCCAATTCAAGATCAGGTCCCAGTTGTGGACGCTCCAGCAGCACCAGTTGTGCCCATTATGATTCCGGGTCTTTAGGAGGCCTTGGCTTAGATTCTATCAGTATGCACTGGCCTAGCTCAGGCAGTCTCAATTACTACAGCTGCAGCTACTTCTCAGGCCGGGGGAGGCACTTAGACTCCCGCCACTCGCACACCTGAGCAGGTCGTGTAGGGACTTCAGACGCCGGGGGCATATCCAACCCAGCCGGTTGCAGCTGCTCAGGACTATGTAGCTCTTGCCATGCTAGAGGACGAGCAGCGCAGGTTGGAGAGGTTTGGTAGACTTCAGCCTCCGACTTTCAGTGGTGTAGAGGGCGAGGATACCTAGGGTTTCTTGGACAAGTGTCAGAGGATTCATCGTACAGTGGGTATTCTGGAGACCAGCGCGGTTGCTTTCACTACTTTTTAGTTTTTTGGGGCTGCCTTCACTTGGTAGGAGGCTTTTGAGAGGCGTAGGCCTGTTGGTGCAGCACCCCTTACCTAGCAGCAGTTCTCTATTCTCTTTTTGGAGAAGCATGTGCCACAGTCTTGTAGAGAAGAGCTGCACAGGCAGTTCGAGTGGATACGTCAGGGAGAGATGACTATGACAAAGTATGAGATAAGGTTCTCTAAGTTAGCTCGGCATACGATTTGGTTGCTTCTGACAGATAGAGAGAGGATTAGGAGGTTTGTTGATGGCCTCACTTATCAGCTTCGTATTCTTATGACCAGAGAGAGTGAATGGTGTTACTTTTGAGGAGGTTGTAGACATTGCTCATGAGATTGAGTCAGTTTATTGCTAGGAGCGAGATGAGAGGGAGGCCAAGAGGCCTCGAGGATCTGGTAGTTATGGTGGTGCTCCTTTGAGAGGTCATTTTCAGCACAGCAGAGGTCGTCCATTCAGGCATGCTCAGCCAGCTTGCCCAGGTTATCGTGGGGCATCATCGGGTCATGGTTCTCACAGTTCTCATCAGGGCCAGTCATCACTTAGTGCCCTTCCAACTCAGAGTTCATCACGTGCTCCATCAGTTCAGGGCTCTTCTATGCCAGGTGCATCTTCTAGTCATTCCGGTGCTAGGGGTTCCCTTCAGTCCCCGACTCCAGCGCTCGAGAGTTGCTATGAGTGTGGAGAGATGGATTATATATAGAGGCAGTGTCCTCGTCATCTTGCGGGTTCATCTCAGCAGAGGAGTCAGCCATCGACTTCGGCACCAGTTACTTCACCACTACCCGCCCAGCCAGCTAGGGGTGGAGGTCAGTCAGCTAGGGGTCGCCCTAGAGGGGGAGGTCGATCAGGTGGCAGTCAGGCTCGTTTCTTTGCACTTCCAGCTAGACCCAATGCTATTGCTTTCAATGTTGTTATTACAGGTATTGTCTCAGTCTGCCACAAAGATGCTTCTGTATTATTTGATCCTGGTTCCACCTTTTCTTATATTTTAACATACTTTGCTCGTTATTTGGATATGCCCGGTGAGTCTCTTGTTTCACCTGTTTATGTATCTACTCCGGTGGGCGATACTACTATTGTAGACCATATGCACCGGTCGTGTGTGGTGACTATTGGGGGTCTGGAGACCCGAGTGGATCTGTTTTTATTGTGTATGGTAGACTTCGATGTTATTTTGGGCATGGATTGGCTATCTCCGTGTCATGCTATTCTGGACTGTCATGCTAAGACAGTGACATTGGCTATACCAGGTGTTCCACGGATTGAGTGGCGAGGTTTGACTGATTATGTTCCAAGTAGGGAAATTTCAATCTTGAAGGCCCAGCGTATATTTGGGAAGGGTTGTCTTTCGTATCTAGCCTTTGTGAGGGATGTCGGTGCAGAGACTTCCAGTATTGATTCTATTCCAATTGTGAGGGATTTTCCCGATGTGTTTCTTGCAGACTTGCTGGGCATGCCAGCGGACAAGGATATTGATTTTGGTATTGACCTGGTGCCGGGTACTCAACCCATTTCTGTTCTGCCATATCATATGGCACCAGCGGAGCTGAAGGAGTTAAAGGAGCAGCTTTAGGAACTCCTTGATAAGGGGTTCATTCGGCCTAGTGTGTTGCCTTGGGGTGCGCCAGTTCTATTTGTGAAGAAGAAGGATGGCACTATGAGGATGTGCATTGATTATAGGCAATTGAACGAAGTAACAATTAAGAACAAGTATCCTTTGCCTCGTATTGATGATTTGTTCGATCAGCTTCAGGGAGCGAGAGTGTTCTCCAAGATTGATCTTTGTTCGGGTTATCACCAGTTGAAGATCAGGGATTCGGATATTCTTAACACAGCTTTCAGGACCTCATATGGTCATTATGAGTTCTTGGTGATGTCTTTTGGGTTGACCAATGCCCCAACAGTGTTTATGCATTTGATGAACAGCGTGTTCTGGCCTTATCTCCACTCGTTTGTCATAGTTTTCATTGATGATATTCTGGTGTATTCGAGTAGTCAGGAGGAGCACGCGGAGCATTTGAGAGTTGTGTTGCAGAGATTGAGGGAGGAGAAACTTTATGAAAAGTTCTACAAGTATGAGTTTTGGCTCAGTTCAGTGGCTTTCTTGGGGCACGTGGTGTCTATAAAGGGTATTCAGATTGATCCAAAGAAGATAGAGGTGGTTCAGAGTTGGCCCAGATCGTCCTCAGCCACAGAAATTCGCAACTTTCTTGGTTTAGCAAATTATTACCGCCTGTTTGTTCAGGGATTTTCATCTATTGCATCACCCTTGACCAAGTTGACTCAGAAGGGTGCTTCATTTGTATGGTCGGACGAGTGTGAGGAGAGCTTTCAGAAGCTCAAGATAGCCTTGACCACAGCTCCAGTGTTAGTTTTGCCATCAGCTTCAGGTTCATATACCGTGTATTGTGATGCTTCGAGAGTTGGTATTGGGTGTGTGTTGATGCAAGGGGGAGAGTTATTTCTTATGCTTCTCTTCAGTTGAAGCCCCATGAGAAGAACTACCATGTTCACGATTTGGAGTTAGCTGCCATTATTCACGCGTTGAAGATTTGGAGGCATTATTTGTATGGTGTGTCTTGTGAGGTGTTTACTGATCATCGTAGCCTCCAGCACTTGTTCAAGCAGAAGGATCTCAATTTGAGGCAGTGGATATGGTTGGAGTTACTAAAGGATTATGATATCACAATATTGTACCATCCGGGGAAGGCCAATGTGGTGGCCGATGCTTTGAGCCAAAAGGCGGTGAGTATGGGAAGTTTGGCATATATTCCAGTTGGGGAGAGACCTCTTGCAGTTGATGTTCAGGCCTTGGCCAATCAGTTCGTGAGGTTGGATATTTCGGAGCCCAATCGAGTATTGGCTTGTGTGATTTCTCGGTCCTCTTTATATGATCGCATCAGAGAGCGCCAGTATAATGATCCTCATTTGTTTGTCCTTAAAGGCAGAGTTCAGCACGATGATGCCAGAGATGTGACTATTGGTGATGATGGAGTGTTGAGGATGTAGGGTCGGATATATGTACCCAATGTAGATGGACTTCGGGAGTTGATTTTGGAGGAGGCACATAGCTCGCGGTATTCCATTCATTTGGATGTCGCGATGATGTATTAGGATCTGAGACAGCATTAATGGTGGAGGAGAATGAAGAAGGATATTGTGGGATTTGTAGCTCGGTGTCTCAATTGTCAGCAGGTGAAATATGAGCATCAGAGACCGGGTGGCTTGCTTCAGTAGATGGATATTCCATAGTGGAAGTGGGAGCGGATCACCATGGACTTTGTAGTTAGGCTCCCACGGACTTTGAAGAAGTTTGATGCTATTTGGATAATTGTGGATCGGCTGACCAAGTCCGCGCACTTCATTCCTGTGTGTACTACCTATTCTTCAGAGCGGTTGGCAGAGATCTATATTCGGAAGATTGTTCATTTGCATGGTGTCCCAGTTTCCATCATTTTAGATAGGGGCACTCAGTTTACTTCAGAGTTTTGGAGGTCTGTGCAGCGAGAGTTGGGTACTCAGGTTGAGTTGAGCATAGATTTTCACCCTCAGATGGACGGGCAGTCCGAGCACACTATTCAGATATTGGAGGACATGTTGCGTGCTTGTGTCATTGGTTTCGGAGGGTCATGGAATCAGTTTCTACCGCTTGCAGAGTTTGCTTATAACAATAGCTACTGGTTGAGTATTCAGATGGCCCCATATGAGGCTTTGTATAGGAGGCGGCTTAGATCTCCAGTTGGTTGGTTTGAGTCGGGTGAAGCTAGGCTGTTGGGGACAGACTTGGTGCAGGATGCTTTAGAAAAGGTGAAGGTAATTCAGGAGAGGCTTCGTACAGCGTAGTCGAGACAAAAGAGTTATGCTGACAGGAAGGTTTGGGAGGTGTCCTACATGGTTGGTGAGAAGGTTCTATTGAAGGTTTCACCCATGAAGGGTGTTATGAGGTTTGGGAAGAAGGGTAAATTGAGTCCTCGGTTCATTGGGCCTTTTGAGGTGCTTCGGAGGATTGGGGAGGTAGCTTATGAGCTTGATTCGCCACGTAGCTTGTTGAGTGTGCATCCGGTATTTCATGTTTCTATGCTCCGGAAGTATATTGGGGATCAGTCTCATGTTCTGTATTTCAGTACGATGCAGTTAGATGGTGATTTGACTTATGATGTGGAGCCAGTAGCTATTTTGGAGCATCAGATTCGAAAGTTGAGATCAAAGGATATAGCTTCAGTGAAAGTGCAGTGGAGAGGTTAGCCTGTGGAGGAGGCTACCTGGGAGACCGAATGGGAGATGCGGAGCCAATATCATCACCTGTTTGAGGCTTCAGGTATGTTTTTTGACTCGTTCGAGGACAAACGTTTGTTTAAGAGGGGTAGGATATGACGACCAGCCAGTCATCTCATGAGTTACCACTCTATTTCCCCCTATTTTTTCTTCTTATTGCTTTGTTTATCGGTACTATGTGTGATCGGGTTGGTTGGCTCGGGTTCGAAAAGGTTTTGGTAAGGTTTTAGACACTTAGTCTCTTTTAAGGAAGCATAAGTTGGAAAAGTCAACCAGATGTTGACTTATGTGTTACAGGGCTCGGATGTGAGTTTTGATGGTTCAGACAGCTTCGGGAGGTGATTTGGGACTTAGGAGCGTGATCGGAATGTGTTTTGGAGGTCCGGAGTAGATTTAGGCTTGAATTGGTGAAATTAGAATTTTGGCTTTTTCCGGTTGATAGGTGAGATTTTGATATAGGGGTCGGAACGGAATTCTGGGAGTTGCAGTAGTTCCGTCGTGTCATTTGGGATGTGTGTGCAAAATTTCAGGTCATTCGGACGTGGTTTGGTAGACTTTTTGATCAAAAACGTAATTTAGAAGATTTTGGAATTCTTAGGCTTGAATCCAATGCGAATTTGGTGTTTTGATGTTGTTTTGAGCATTCCGAAGGTTGGAACAAGTTTGAATGATGTTATGGGATATGTTGGCATGTTTGGTTGAGGTCCCGGGGGCCTCGGATGAGTTTCAGGTGGTTAAACGGACCATTTCAAGTTGTTGAAAGTTGCAGAAAAACTTGCTGAAGTGTTGCAGACAGTAGTGCTTCGCGTTCGCGAGTGGACCCTCGCGTTCGCGAAGGGTTAGCAGGTGAGGCTGAAGATTTATCCTTCGCATTTGCGAGGGAGGTTCTGCGTTCGCGAAGGGCTTGGGTCGTTGTGCATCGCGTTCGCGAGGTATCAGACGCGTTCGCGATGGTTTAAGCTGTGGAGTCATCGCGTTCGCGAGGGAGTGGTCGCGTTCGCGTAAGAGGAAAATTTGGTCAACGTCAGTTTGTGCTTCACGAATGTGATGTTTTGACCGCGTTCGCGAAGAAGGCTTTGAATGCCTGGGTAGAATGTTTAAATAGCCATTGTTCGCGATTTTGGGGCTAACTTTCACCATTTTTTGGGCGATTTTGAAGCTTTTTGGAGAGGATTGAAGAGGGATTCAAGGGGGAACACTTGGAGGTAAGATTTATGGACTTAATACTCGATCCTAACGTGAATTCTACCTAATTAATCATGGAATTTAAGCCTAATATTGAAGAACTAGGGCTTGTAATTGGAGACCTAAAATTTGGGATTTGAGGGTCATTTTGTTGTTGGATTTTGATGCTTTTGATATGAATGAACTCGGAGAGTGACAAGGAGTCATTTGATGTAATTTTTATCGGAAGCTGAGACGTGGGCCCAGGGGTCGGGTTTGGCCAATTTCGAGATTTGTGTTTGAATTGATTTCTTTGGAGTGGGCTTTGTTCCCTTAGCATATTTTGATAGTTTTGCCCTGATTTTGGTTAGATTTGGAGCATTCAGAGGCCGATTCGAGAGGGAAAGGCATCGCGAGCTAGAGATTTGGACCGGATAGAGGTGAGTAATGATTTTAAATATTGTCCTGAGGGTATGAATCCCCGGATTACACATTGTTGTGCTATATTGAGGTTATACACATGCTAGATGATGAGCATGGGGTCGTGCACCGTTATGGATTGTGACTTAGTCCATCCTGAATGACGGTTTTACCGCGTATTTGATTGAAAATTGTTTGCTTTCATCATGTTTTTGGGCTGAATGCCATATTTGGGCCTCGTGCCAACTATTTGGGCCCTTATGGGATTTTTATTGATATTTCCTCACTGTTTTGACTTTATACTTGTACTCAGTCATGCTATATTCTACTGTTTTCATAACTCAACCATGTTTACTCTGTTTTGACACATTAAATGATATTTTAAAAGATAATTTGTGTTGAGCATCATTTTTTACTGTTGCCCGAGTGGCTTATGAGATTCTGACTGAGTAAGGCCGAGAGACTGTTTTGTGAGGATACACTGATTTATGATTTTGAGGCCGAGGGCCTGAGTTGTACGCCATGAGTTGGCTTGATATGAGGTCGATACCCTATTGATTATGCAACGAGATGGCTTGATATTGCACTTGGGCCGTAAGGGGCCCCTCTCGGAGTCTGCACACCCCCAGTGAGTGCGGGTACCCATTGTGATATGAGATATAGCCCGAGGGGCGGATTCTGCTGACATTGTGCCCGATGGGCGGATTTTATGTGTTTATCTGTTCTAGCTGCTTTTCATTTAATTGTTTAACTGTTAAAAAAGTGTTTTAAAGAAACTTCTTCTGAACTAAGGTGTTTTTATATGTTTTCACTGTTTCATTGCTTTTACTGGTTTTATACTGCTTTTTTATAGCATGTTGATGTGCTTTTACGTGATTTCTTACCGCTCATCCTTCATTTATTGTTATTACTCACTAAGTTGGAGTACTCACTTTACTCCTTGTACCCTGTGTGCAAATTCAGGTGCTTCAGGTCCCGCTAGCGAGTGTTGACTCTTCCAGCTCAAGCGGATTAGGAGATTCACTAGGTGGTTGCTCGGCGTTCGCAGCCTAGTGCTTCTCCCTTTATCTTATTTTCTCTTGTAGTTCTGAAATAGACTATGTAGACTCTTCCTATTTTTAATCAGTTAGTTGATGCTCATGATTGGTGACACCCCGATGTTGGCTATGTCCACTCCGCAATTGGACTGTTTCACCTTATTTTGGGATTATTGTTATGTCAAAGACCTAATATGTATTATTTTAATTGCTTAAAATGAATTGGAGTGTGTCGGCTGTCCTTGTTTTCACGAGTGGCGCCATCACGACTGGGTCTAGGTTTAGGGTTGTGATAGCCCCCAATTTTGCATCAATTTTTTATGTCACGTTCTTGGGCGGTGGTGTGAAAATAGAGGAACCAAGAAATTGATATCACATCTTGCACTTCTTGGCCCTTAAATGAGGTCTGTCATTTTACCTTTTTAATGTGGCAAATGTTAGAATTTAAGGGTCTTGCTCTTCATCTATACATCTCTCCAAAAGCTTGATCTCCATGTCCCCATCCAAACATAAAGTAGAAAAATATTCAGAATGAGGATCAACACATCCCAACTCTAAAACTATATTATTTTTGACATCCTCAATAATATATGATCCTTCAACCTCGAAATCATCAACAAGAACATGGTCTAATACTTGGTATTCTTGTTTTAGCTCCTCAATTTGGCCTAGAAGATCTTTTTCACCTTCACACAACTCATCACTAAATTTTTGGGCGTTAGACGCAACAATTTTGCACGCAATTGAGCATCCAAGTCGCGAATAGAACTTCCAACTTGGTCGATATCTTGTCTCAGTTCAGCTCTTTCTTCTATAAAATGTTGCATCTCATTCGTAATTTTCTCATGGAAACCTCCATATTCCTTTAATAATTTCATATGCATATCAAGAATGTGAACATCATGTTCCACATCATCCAATTTGTTACTCCTGTCAAACTCACAAGAATTAGTAGAATCAACATAAGAAGGGATTGGAGTAGGATAACAACACTTGGGACAATTATTCTAATTTTCACCACAAATAGTACAGGATTGAGATGATGCACACAACTTGGTCCTGGGAATATTTTTACATTGTTGCCGCAAGTAGGGTCCTTTAGAATATGGACAACGATCACAAAAACAAGAATACTTATCATTCCACCACGTTTCGTTCAAAGATGTCATGTAAAAAATATAATGCTAACTACACTAAACTAAAATTAAAAACTCAAATAGATAAAAAGTAAAAATCTAATCTTGTAAAATAGTTAATTTCTAAGTCCTGGTAACGGCGAAAAAAGCTTGTTGCTCCCACACGCACACGCAAGTATACATGGTCGTACAACTAATATAGGATTGTAAGTCCAGATATCGTACCCACAGGGACTTGTGATTAACTATTAACTAAATTAAATCCAAATAATTAATTTATTCAAGTGATTTTCTAAAGATTATTAACTATAACTAATCTAGAGTAGTAAATTAAGAGGTTACAGAAAATAAGTCGGCAATCTTAGAGACGAATTCAATAGGGCAAAATATTCCAGAGTTGTTCGTTATCTAACAATCTCGTTGAGTTTTTCACTTAAATTGTCTAATTAATTTATCTGATTTATTGATTGACAAGGTTAATATTACTCGTAGCCTTCTCCCGAAGTACTACTCGCTTATTCAAGCTAACCTAACACCTATATTCCTATGGAATTAGGATTAACAAGAATGCTTTAATAATTCCCGTATAATAACCAAGCAAGGCGATTAGGTATATCCCTATCCTAACCGTAAATCTATTCCGATGCTCGAGTTCAAGATCTGTCTCTACTCAATCTTAAATACAATCTAGAATTCCCTCTCTCAAGTTCAATCCTAGATTCATAGATAGTATTCAATTGGTGATAAAATAATCAAATAATTAAGCGCAAGATTGAATAAATAAACCAATATAATAAAATAATACGAACAATTCAAGCTTCAAACTACAATATTCATGTAGTACCCCATAACTCTAGAACTAATAAACTATGCAATTAAAGGAAGAGTAAGAAGAAAAATTAGTTAGAAGCCTCCTCCAAGCGTGGTGAGTGTTCTCCCCTCTAAAGTGACGTGTTCTCCTCCCAAAATATGTCAGATCCCCTCCAAATTAGGTTTAGAACCCCTTTAATACGAGTTGGGACCGTGTAGGGCCAAAATAATATTGTACCGGAAAAAATAGCAAAACCCCCACACGCAATGTCTAGACCAGTGCGAGGAGCTGGCCTAGCATTAAATCCAGTGAGTTTTGCAATTTCGCTCTTGAATCCTACAGATGCAAGGTACCTTTTAATTTCTGTCTTTCACTATTTGTATTTCTCTTTGAATTGTATTTCACATTTCTTCTTGACTTCAACTTGGGGGGGACAAACACCAAAGGGTGCCCCCCCCCCCTTTTTTATTCTTTTAATTTTCTTTCTTTTTCTTCCGCGTTTTATTCAATTTTGCTCCAAATCTCTTCATCTTCACATTGCTTTATTCCTACACAAATATAATATTAAGCATAAAGTAATATAATTAACACTCAAGAGTTGATTCAAAGTACTAGAGTCTAAGACAACAATGGTTAAATAAATGAATTTTTGTTCGAACATCACTTGCATAGTAGACGGGATGAAGAATCTTATTGTGCCATTGACCAAGCGCCGCCCCAATAGCCACACTACTGGCATCACTCATGAGTTCAAATGGAATAGACCAATCGGGTGTGACAATAAAAGGTTATGTAGTGAGCCTTGCTTTCAATTCCTCAAAAGCCTTGAGGCACTGCTCATCAAACACAAATTTAGCATCCTTTTCGACGAGCTTGCACATGGGGCTTGCAAATTTTGAGAAGTCCTTGATAAATCTCTGATAGAAACCGGCATGCCCCAAAAATTGAACACCTTTGACCGAAGTGGGAGGAGGAAGCTTGGAAATTACTTCAATCTTTGCTCGATCAACCTCAATGCCTTGCTAGGAAAGTGACATTTTTTCCAATTTATCACAAGGTTTTTCTCCTCACATCTTTTAATTACTTGCCTAATATTATTAAGGCAATGCTCAAAGGAATCACCAACTACAGAGAAGTCATCTATGAATACTTCTAAGAAATCCTCCACCATATCCGAGAATGTTAACATCATGCATTGTTGAAATGTAATTGTGGCATTGCATAGCCCAAATGGCATTCGGCTAAAAGCAAAGGTCTCATACCGACATGTTAATATTGTCTTCTCTTGGTCCTCTAAGGCTATGTTGATTTGGTTGTAGCAGGATTAACCATCCAAGAAGAAATAAAATGAACTTCTACTAGTCGATCAAGCATTTGATCAATAAAAGTCATAGGGAAATGGTCTTTGCAAGTAGCATTATTGAGCTTCTGGTAGTCCATGCAAACTCTCCACCCGGTCACCGTCCTCATTAGAATGAGTTTATTTTTGTTATTTTGAATCATGGTCATGCCTCCTCTCTTTGGCACACATCGCACTTGACTCACTTAAGAACTATCAAATATGGGGTAGACAACCCCGGCATCCAACCATTTTATAATTTCTGTCTTCACGCATGACCGTGATTCAAAATAACACAAATGAACTCACTTAAGAACTACCGGCAATGGGGTAGACAACCCCGGGAATCCAACCATTTTATAATTTCTTTCTTCACCACTTCTTGCATGAAGGGATTTAACCTCCTTTGATGCTCAACACCAGATTTGCTATCTTCCTATAGTTTTATCTTGTGCTCACAAATACCGGTGGAAATCCCTCGGATATCCTCTATAGTTCAACCAATGGCCCGTCTATGCTCCCTCAAGGTCTCCAATAAGTGTTCAACCTGCACATCATTTAACAAAGAGGAAACAATTATGGGTAGAGTTTCATTAGAGACAAGAAATTTATACCTTAAGTGCAGCGGAAGTGGCTTGAGCTCAAGTTATGGCGGCTCGAAGATTGAAGGCTTAGCGGGAGGAGTGGCTATATTCTCCAAGTCAAGAGAAAGCTTCTTTGGTGCATAAGTGTAGGAACCCATCCTTCCAATGCATTCACCGTTTCAACATATCCTTCTATGTTTTCACCATCAAAATTCATCAAAATTGCCGCCAACGCCTCACTAAGGCATTCTTCCACCATATTTACCTCAACGGCATCCTCTACCACATCAATAACCGAGATACTCTCGTATGCATTTGGCAATTTCATACCTTTACTTGTTTGAAAGGTAACTTCTTCATCATTAACCCAGAATTTAATCTCACTTCTTTCTGATTCCATGAGTTCTCTCCCGGTAGCAAGGAATGGTCTCCCCAAGATGATAGGTATCTCTTTATAAATAGCACAATTAAGAATAAAAAAGTCGGCAGGGAGGATAAACTTCCCCACTTTCAAAAGCACATCATCCACTATTCCCAACAGTCGCTTTATCGAATGGTCGGCCATTTGCAACCTCATACTTGTAGGCTTAGGAATTCCCAATCATGCTTGCTTGTAGATAGCAATAGGTATTAAGTTGATTCTATCCCTATTATCACAAAGAGCTCATGGAAATTCATGCAATCTAATAGTGCATGGAATGGTGAAAGCCTTTGGATCCTCTTTCTTTTGGACAACAGTTGTTGCAATCATAGAACTAACCCGGTGGGTGACACTCACCACTTCATTCTTGGTGATTTTCTTTTTAGTGATCAAGTTCTTCAAGTACTTAGCAAAATCGGGCATATATTGAAACGCTTCCACAAATAGAATGTTTACCGATAATTGCTTAAGGATGTCATAGAACTTCTCAAGTTTGCTATCATCAAACCTTCTAGCTAATCTTTGAAGAAATGGAGGAGGAGGTCTAGGAATCAGTGCTAGAGGTTTTGGTGCCTCTATTACTCTTTCCTCAACCTCTCCACGGCTCACATCTTGAGCTTTCACCTTCTTGGGGGTTCTTTCAAGTTCAACAACATTTGGCACCTCAACTTGTGCCTCATCTTCTTGTTCAACATCTTCCACTTAGACCACCCATTCACTCTCATTTTGAAGTAGTTTCCCACTTCAAGTTGTACTACCTTTTGGATTTGCAATTGTATCACTTGGGAGTGTGCCTTTTTGCTTTGGGTTTTGTTCTCGTGAGAAATCCCTCATTTGCATCTCTAAATTTTGAATATATGCGGTGTGAGAACCCACAAGCTCGGTCATATTTTTCATCCAATTGTCGGACCTCTCTTGATTTTACAATACTCTTTCAAGCATGTTTTCCAACATGGAATCACTTAAAGAACTCTCCTTCCAATGTGGAGAGATAGAATATTGCCCTTTTAGTGGAACAAAGGGGTTTGAACTCCAGTTTGCAAAATTGTTGTTGTTGTTGTTGTTACTCCAATTCCTTGATTAGAACCACTTTGGTCGTTTCGCCATTGTCGGTTACCTTGTCCTTGTGGGTTAGGTCTCCATTGGTGTTGTTGTCCAGGGCCTTAGTAGTTTTGTCTTTGATATCCTCCTTATGAATTGTTAACATAATTTGCTTCTTCGTATTCCTCATTTGACATTGGTTGCACATCTTCCACAACATTCACTTTCTTTGTTTGGCTTCCAGTGAATATTTTTGTCAAAACATTGACATTGGTAGCAAGCCCAGCAATTACTTGATCTATTTCTTGATTCTTCTCAATCATGTTGGTCAAAGAAGGATTACCATATGAGTTTCCACATGTGGTGTCTTCTGAATGCCAAGCTTGGTTGTGTTTGGCCATCTTGTCGAGGATTTGAGTGACCCTTGCAAATGTTTTATCATGAATGATCCATCCACTGCATTCTTGGTTATGGATTGATTCATAGGATCCAAACCCATGTAAAATTTCTCCAACAAAATAGTATCCGGAAACCCATAATTCAGCGATTTCACCAAATATAGCTTGAATCTAATGCATGCCTCATGTAGGTGTTCTTCTGATAATTGCTTGAAGAAGAAAATTTATCCTAAAGCTCGGACTTCTTACTTTGGGGAAACCATTTTGCTAGGAAAGCTCGCACAAGTTCGGCCCAAGTGTGGATGGAGTTAGGAGGTAGATTTTAGATCCATTGTCTTGCCTCTCCGATTAAATAGCGTTTGAAAACCCTCAACCTTAGGGCATTATCTAAGACATGATTCTGCTTATACATTGCACACACACCCAAAACATTTTTGAGATGTTGTGTCAGGTCATCGTCGGTGGAATTTTGAAAGAACCCATACGCCTTTAGCATTAGGATTAGACTATGTTCCACTTTGACGGTAGCACCGTCAACTCTAGGAGGGACAATGGAGTTTGTATCCTCAATATACTCATCTATTTCCGCAAACATGTTCTCTTATTTCGGCTCGTCCATGCTTACCTAATAAAACCAAGCAAAGTATGATGGAATAGAAGAAGACGTAAAGTAAAGCACGCACTAGTTAGTAATTTCAAAACTATATTCCCCAGCAACTGTGCCAAAAATTGATAACGTCCAAATACACTACTAAAAAGTAAATGGACACAGTCGCATGCAACATAATATACAACTATGAGTCGAGGTCTAATCCCACAGAGAACAATATGTAGGTGATTAGGCGTGTAAGAGAATTATCACTTATTATGCTAAGCCAAACACTAATAAAGGTGTTGAGAAAATAATTATAACTAAATGCTCAAATATAAACTAATCTAGAAAGCAAGTAAAATGATCAATGGCTACAAGCATGGATACACGAGGAATTACACTCAAGTAACTATCCAACGTATTTTACGATTTTACAAATATGAGCGAGTTTATGTTAATTAGCCTCGGGTAATAATTATTTATTAGCTTCTTCTGAAGACTAACAAGACTTCCTAATTGAATTATCCCTAATATAATTAAAAGGTTAAGCATACCCGATTATGGCTACAAGTAGTTCAACCCTATCCCTAGGTAGAATCTATAAAGTGCGAGTTAACACCTTAAGTTCTTGTTAACTAATCTTTCCCAATCCCAAATTACTTTTTCCAAGATTAATTCGAAGTTAATGGGCGAGTCCTTGAGTTATCCAATCCCTTTGAAAATATTAAAAAACAAAAATAATTAAAGGAACAATAACTCACATCAATATAAATAAAAATCGTTCAATACTTAAGCATAACGAGATATTTAATCCACACTTTAAATATGAATATTCCCATAAACAAGATTCAAGTGTTGGAAAAAATATTACACACTTAGATATCCAATAAAGCAAGAAAATGAAGAAATAAACATAAATGGTTAAGAAATTCTCAACTAAAAGCTTCAAATCTTCAAGACCCAAGTGTATGTGCAAGAACCCTAGCTCCCAAACTTGTCTTCTCTAGTCAAGAGACTGAAAACTAAGCCAAAGATCTGCCAAAGATGTATTTCCAATAAGTTAGGTCGTGTATTAAATAGCTTGGGGATCAAAAACATGAAATTTCATTTCTACCCAGTTAATGTTCTATGCGATCGTGAAAAAAGAACCGTGATCGCCATGACAAACTTCTACAAAGCTACGCGATCGCTGGGCAAGAGACGCGTTCGCGTAGAATGTTTTACCAGTGGCTAACAAGCTTTAGTTCTTCACATTTGCATGACTTCAACCAAGCTCGCGATGATTTAACTGATGAACATACGCGATCGCATGGAATCCTCCGCGATCACAAAAAGCATTCACGGGCAACAGTTAATATACCCTTTTTAACACATGTTGACTTGTTTTCTTCCATATCTTCTATAAATCACTTGATACCTAAAATATGCTAATAAACCTCAATAAATGTCTTAGTTTCTCATAAAAATCATGCAAATGCCTAAGTATCAAGAAGAGATAAGTTGGTAAAATACCAACTTATCAGAATCCCAATCCCACATAGTGCACCACCTCTATCATGCTATCATATGAAAAATACAAGAATTTCATTCTCAACTTTGAATCGCAAGTAGGATAAACATCCCATCCCTTCCATTTAAATCAATCCAGGAGGACATCACCACACGCGACCAACTTTCTATACTCGTAGAAAACATCAACCTCAAGTCGTGGTCAAAACCATCACGAACTCTTTGAAACCCATTCGCACATAACCAAGCCATTAGAACTAAATCCCTTTAAATCAACCAAGTGACTGCTAAAACCAAGAGTACCTCAACATGAAAATGCCTGGCTGAAGGATCCTTTAATGAATCTGAAGTTGTTTCTTTCACCTTTCTAATACCGCAATGTAGAATCAATAATGATATGAAAATACCACAAGTCTCAGCACCATCCAATGCAAGCCACAAGTCTTATCCATACACAAATCTGAAAATCCTTAAATATCACATAGGAGTCTTGAGCCTATTGGAACCTTCTTGAAAGTCATTCATCTTGCTATAATTCCCGATGTGCAACCATCACCCATCGAACAACTTGCACTCCACCAACACATGAATATCCAAAAGAAGCAACCAAGTAATTCATTTTCCTTGCACACTACATCTGCAACGAGTATTAAACCTGAATCATCCCATGACCTCTATATATCCATAAGGTGCAGTACATCATACATCCAACTAATCCCTTACTCGAAATCATCCTAGGTGGAATTTTTCTCAAATCATAGCTAATCAATAATCACATCCTAGTCCAAAAACTAGCATAACACATGACCATGAAATCCGATCGTCGATAGCAGACTCCCTCACTTGGCTCGAAGCCATAGAACACATCATACGTAACACACAGTACCCTTCCTTTACAGTTGTCTCGATCTCGCGCTACTAGTTAAATGAATACTTCATAAATTCTTGTAACACCAATCATAAAACACTATAAAGACTCTTCCAAGTGTATGCTCATCCTTGTGACAGTCGCCCGAACTTCCTCAAGACCTCTGAAATGGTAGTATATGCATCCCGCTGAATAGAAGCCTCATACGAATCACATAACCTCAAATCTTCTCACAAGAGATAACCCACCGGCTAGCTGCGAATAAACATCTTCCCATGACCCTACCACGGTCACAATAACTACGCAACTAGTTAATCTCCCCGAGTTCGTACTCATCAATCAAATACAAGAATCTGCTGCATCCCACAAATGAACAATTAAAAGGCCTACTACAACATCTGTTTCCACTACTAGACGACATAATGCAATGATAACCTAGAATCCATAGCCCTTCGTAGTCCATCCACAGCATCACAAGTCATTGGTGCATAGTTGATACCGACTATGCAACATCACATGCAAGTGAATATGAAGAAATCAAAGATGCAAGTTTCAAGCTGAAACAGGATCGCGATAGGGAAAGAAAGAATGAAAGTTTCCTAGGTGCCCTGTAGCCTCTTGAAGATAAGTATGAACGTCATCATACCGATTCACAAGATTCTACTATACATTTGCTCATGACTCATAGAACCTTTGATTCTAGAGCTCTGGTACCAACTTTTCAAGATCCAAAATCCTACTAAGTCGTTATAGCACCTAACCCAACCCACTAGGTAATCCAGACAGTACAAGTCACTACTATAATAAGAATCATTAATATTATTGATAAAACTATAAAAAAAATCAATACAAATATTCCAAGGACTGATAGTACAAGTCATGAGCCACTATGATTTAGATTTACATAACTGGGAAATGAATAAATACAATATATGTTCGAAAATTACATAAACATAAATAAAATCCTAAGCTACCATGAATAAAAGAGTATCATGAATCTGGTACGCTGGTACATCTTCAATTCAAAGCTCCGTCTTTACAGCTTCTCGGCTTCGAAATCTGCACGCAAAGTGCATAAGTGTAGTATGAGTACAAGCGACCCCATGTACTTAGTAAGTATCTTCTCTAACCTCAGAAAGGTAGTGAAGAGGTTTATAAGTCAAAAGATACTCACCGGTCAAATAACATGTGCGATATATCAAAGACTAGCAACAGGAAGTATAGAAGAAGAACAATAACTATACTCTCATCAGAACAAGTTATACCAATTTAATATAAGTAAATGCTCAGCTTCAACAACAAGTCATTAAATATACCCTCTGATATATGGCATCTTGTACCCACATTATCAATCATCCTCACACGGCAAAGACCGTGTGCCACAATATATATCACACCCGCCAAGGAAAGGACTTCGTGCCACAATATAATTTGATTCCGTATCAATTGCCAAATAACATGTTCAAGAGAAATTTTGAAGAATCATGTATAGTAATGCATGAAAACAACTTACTTTTTACTTCAATCTGTTATGCTACCAACAACTCAACATAACATGAGATAACAACTACACGTAGGCAAATCCATTTTGGCAACCAAATCATCAAGTAATAACAAATGGATAGATTAGTTTGTTAGAAACTACCGCAACGAATCATGTAAAAAATGCATGAAACACATAAATAATTCATAAACACAAACAAGAAAGCCCCTTTTATACCACCACACAAACATAATCAATAAAAACACCCCAGGCTATCACATAACATCCTCACAATGTCACTCTTATTTCACTGTGTGTGCTAAAATAAAGTAACTAACTGCCTTGTCTCGCCACACGCATATTAACAAATCATCCCACCTTATCTCGCTACATGTACAAATCCGATATAGCCCGCCTTGTCTCTCCACATGTGCAATATCAACAATAATAATATCACGGAAAAAACCTCGTGCCAACACCCAACAATCCGCTCAACATGTCCACATGTGCCACAATCACAATAATGCAAAATAACACCTCATAATCAAGAAGCATACCCTCATAAAGTGTGGATAGGGTTCAACAAACATGACTACGGCAAAATTAGATGTAGCAACAAAGTTCAAGTAGTCATACAAAGGATCACGCATGTGTCACAGAGTGCACATGTCCTAATCAAGCCCAACACAAGAACAAGTACGAATGTGTATTCATAACATACGAGTATCTACCTCCGAGGTAGTCTTAGCATAACTCTCAAGATTTACTCATCATGTTCAACATAAGGTACCGATATTCTCAATATTTCTCTAGCATGGTTTATTGTGCTAATATAATCAATTAGCGGAACAATACATAGAATCAAGTTGAACACAGTCAATTAAAGCATAGAATAAGCTAGAATCTACCCCGATCATGAATACTCATGGCACATGTATAAACGCTCGTCACCTCATATATATATATATATATATATATATATATATATATATATATATATATATATATATATATATTACCCCATGCATGCAGCAAACAATATAAATTAGTAGGAAAAATTCCCACAATCAAAGCTAGGAAAGATAATTACCTCAAACAAGCCAAACCAATACTCTAAAAATATCGTCCCGCACGAATTGACCTCTGAATGGCTCTAATATAACCAAAAACAACTCAATAACAACAAATAATACCATAGGAATCAAACCCAAACGATAAAGATCGAATCTTTAATCAAATACTCAAAGTCAATCAAAAAATTAACTTGGGCCCACATCCTGGGACCCGAAAAACTCATAAATTCCCACAATCTATTTGAATACGAGTTCAACCATACAAGTTACATCCAAATCTGACTCGGAATCGATGTTCAAAACCCAATTATTCACCAAAGGAAAAGTTTTTGTCAAAAAAAAACCCCAATTTCTCTTTTAGATTCACCAATCAAATGCCAAAATCAAAGATAGAATCATGAATAATAATCAAAACTGAGTCAAGAACACTTACCCAATCCAAGAGGGTGAAAATCGCCTAAAAGTCTCCTCAATTCGAGCTCCCAATATCAAAATATGGTAAAATGAGTTCCAAGTCCGAAAATAACAACTTATATGCACTGGCCAGGTAAACCTTTCGCGATTGCAGAACCAACTTCGCGATCACGAAGCAAAAACTTCAGATGCCTCGAAGAATCCTACGTGAACACGGCCCTAGGCACACGATCGTGGTGCATGGCATCACGGATGGTAGTATATGCATTCTGCTGAATAGAAGCCTCGAAGACTCCTAAGTGTCGTCTCGTGAATGCAAAGGTAAACCAACCTAGCCTTCCCAACCTAACTCAACACTACGCGAACATATGGTCCCATATGCGAATGTAGAGGCTTAAAGCCTCAACGACCGCAAACGTGACTCCAGTGTCACAAACGCGAAGAAGAACGTCCAGCCAACACCCAGAACACTTTGCGATCCCAACCCTCTTCACGCGAACACTCTTAGCACTCGAAAAATCAAAGAACCCAACAATCAACAATAAGGGGAAATGGTCTGAAACCACCCCGAAACACACCCGAGTCCCTCAGGACCCCGTCTGAACATACTAACATATGCCAAAAAATAACAAGGACTTACTCGAAACCTTGAATCACACAAAATAACATCAAAATCACGAATCGCACCTCAATTAAAACTTAATGAACTATTTCAAATTTTTAAATTCCAAACTTATGTCAAACATGTCTAAATAATCAGGAATGACCCCAAATTTTGCACACAAGTTCCAAATGACATAAAGAACCTATTCCAACTCCCGAAACAACAACCCAAACCTGATATCGTCGAAGTCTACTTCTAATCAAACCTATGAATTTTTCAAACCTTCAAATTGCTAATTGTTTCCAAATAAAGCCAAAACCTTCTTGAAATATCCAAATACGAATATGGGCATATGCGTAAGTCAAAATAACCATAAGAACCTATTGAAACCATAAAAATTCAAATCCAAAACTGTTTATACAAAAGTCAAACCTTGGTTAACTTTTCAACTTAAAGCTTTCAAAAATAAAACTTCTCTTCCACATCAATTTTGAACCTCTCGAACATCGAAAGAAACCATACATGCAAGTCGTAATATATCATATGAATCTATGCAAGACCTCGAACCACCGAACAGAAGGCCAACACTTAAAATGACTGATCGGGTAGTTATAGGTGCAACTTGTTCACTAGCTTGCTTCTCCTAATTAACTCCGGCTTTCGCAGAGCTATTGTGTGAAGTTTTTGCATCATGACTCTCCTTCATAGTCTCCACTTCATCACTCCAACGAACACTAGAATTATCCTTGGTCTAGGACCTTGATCCCTTTTAAGAGTTGTCAAAAGTTTGTGAAGGAATCTCCTGTAACGACTGATTTTAATTCACATTAAGAACTTTTTTAGGTGTGCCTAAAGTACTAGATACCCAATCAATAATCTTTTCATATTAGGAACCTCCCCAATCCTAGAAGACTTAATCCCTTTTTCCTTAGGATTAGGGCTAATATTTCTTGGATCCGTAGTCATAAGTTCAGGCGCTTTCTGCACTTCTCCCTTCACCTGGTCCTCATATAACACCAAAGCACTATTATTTTCCCCATCAGCAGCTAGGCATCAAAAGCATTGCCCGTTGAAATCCCATTATCATTGGCCTTTTCAGTCACATTTGCCACCTCTTTCCCAGTTGCATTGTCGATTATGTATCCCCTTTTATCTCTTTGATATTTACTCTGACGTCTTTGCATCTATACTTCTTTTGCAGGATTTTGAATTGGCTTCCCCACAACTTTACCACTAGTCAATACCTTTGTTAAGGCTGCAGTTGTTCCTATAACATCCTTCTCCTTTCCTAAATTATTGGCTGATCTACCTTCCTAAGCTTAAGATGAATGATCCAGCATTTCATTCTCCTTGTAACCTTGTTTCATACAAGTTCTACAATATTTGAGCATGTATTCATACTTGATTTTAATCTATTTTGATTCGTCTGGCCCAGTTTCATCTTCCTCTTGTATGATCTTAATTCTTTGAGGGAAATTAGATGACAAATTCACCTTTATTTTAACCTTAACACAACTAGGCTTTGTACCATTATATGTAGCCATATCAACATGCAAAGGTCTACCAATTTCACTAGCTAATGAAAAAATAAACTCCTTACCAAAGAAGTTAGGAGGCAAATCCAGAAAAGAATTCCAAGCAATGGCAATAGGGGTCTCCTTTTCAGGCTTCCACCATGGACTCCATTTAGTGCATCTCATCTTCCACATTATCTCCTTGAGATTTCAAGTAGAATGCAGATATATTCCTCCATTAATGAGAGTTTGATGAGGATGTGTGTATCCTCTATCAATCCAATCGAACAGGGGCCTTTTAACTTACATTGAAATAGAATAACTTTACGCAATTCTTGAATAACATGTTTCTCATATGAAAACTTCCCAAGAATTGCAAGTTGTAATCCTTGTTGGGCAATAGATTGTCTAACTTTTGTTTTTTTCCATCGAACAAGAGGTTCTCCATGAAGATACTCCACAGGTTTTAGGTTTACGTGGGACAGTGGTTGCATGAAAGCATTTAATGTATTGGGTTGTAGTAATTTGCATATTTTTTGGATTTTGTAGATGTTGTAGGGGGCTGTATAGATGATGAGGACGACTGACCGGCCTCCTTAAGAGGCTGGCCAGCGGCCAGAGAAGTCATGGAAGGGCAGCCATGAAAATCGCCTTCTTGTCGACTCAAAATCGCCTGTCGCCAGAGCTCTCAAGCGTGGGTTTGGGGTAGGGTTCGGGCTTAGGTTATTGGTGTTGATTGAAGTAGCAAATTCAGGCATTTTTCTGTTAAAGGAGAGGCATTATCCTACTCTATCTACTGTATCCCAGTATCTTGTTTGTATTCTAATTGTATCCTTAGTGTACAATGTATAATCATAGCATACTCGGTGCATATTCAGTGAGTATACACCAAATATATAATAAATATATATCTAATATACAATGATGGTGGAACCAACATAGTGTATAATTGGAGTATATAGTGAGTATAGATTGTATAGTCGCTACATACTGTATAATATGAGTTTTCTTTTTGCGTATTTTTTGGGTTTTTAATGGTGACTGGCTAAAGGTCCATTGATTGTTAAAAGATTGATTGAATTTATGTGAAGGAAGAAGCTCTAAGGCTCATCCATGGCTGTAAGAATGTGAGTGTATGAAAATTGGAGGAGGCTGTTGGTTTTGTAGTGATGAAGAGGGACAAGGTGGTGGGACAACAGTGAAGAGGAGGTTGAGAAAAATGAAGGGTAGAGGAAAGTTGGAGCTGTAGTGAACGAGAGAGGTTGGAAGAAGAGGAACAAGTGTGGCGGCTAGGGAGGGAGGGCCGACGCAAATATAAGTTTACTGCTTAGGATATTTTATTTGTTTTTGGCTACAACTTGTAATATAGAATTGTGGGTCAGGCGATTTTGTTAAAAAATTGGCCAAGCGGCCAACTATGTCAGAATCTCAATATCTTTTTACCCTCATGTGGGTCCTCCACACCTCCGGTTCACTTTACTAGCACCATTATACCCGAAATTAGCACAAATTAAATATAAAAACTGACAGAGGCTTTACAAAGGGGGTTAAATAGAATTTAATCTAGCAAAGGAGAAGAAATACATTAAATTTAACTCGGGGGGGTAAGGATGACAGAAATTTCAATCTGTTGCCTTTGTTTGGCACCTTCAATATATACTGTGTTCTTTGCGTAACTCACGATTCACAATCACAGTCTAATTCATCTTCTAGCTCCCTAATCAATAATTCCATCATCTTCTTATACATTGGCATATAATGATCGTTTATCATTGTCTTTGACAAACGAAGCTTACTATACAATTCTCTAGGGGTCTCATATATCCCAACATTGTCTTCAGTTGGACAAGCATGTTCCAGATCACTCGTCTCCGATGATGGTATAGAAACCATATGCATTATTCTTCCAGGAGGGTAAAAATGGTGGTTATCTGACATATCTGATGGAGATATTGGTGTTTGGTTTTCAGCTGCATCAGCCAGCACTTTCTCCTCTTCAGCAATTTCTTCTGCTGCAGCAGCTGCTTCTTGATCACGGACATCAGCTTCAAGCTCCTGCCTTTGCAGCTCCCTCTCCAATTCATACCACAATTCACCTTCGGTGATATCTTCTATGGTGGAAGTACCAATTGCTTTATCCACTCCAGCAGCATCTTCCTCTTCATCGGTTTCATCTTGTCCAGATCCACTGCTCGAAGAACAATATTCGACTTTGTTCCCATCAGGAACACTGCTTACCACTTCACTCACAAACGTTTCACATGTTCTTGGAGCTATAAGGGGTGCGTCAGAGAATTCATCTGGTTTGGAGTTTGCCGATGGGGACACAACACGACGACGCATGCCCATACAGGTCCATGATGATAAAGAGGAGCGTGTCTTGACAACTGCGTGGGCAACATCTTGTGCCCGCTTCATCACCACCTGCACATTAAGGCAATAAAATCAGCGTTCCTGCCATGAAAAATTAAGGAGACAGAAAGTAGAAGATGTGGCAAACATAATTAACCTGAAAGTTTCATTGGCAATATCCTATTAATATTTCACCTTAACTCCATCTACGAATAACAACTTATCCAGAACTATAAAGATATAATTACTACTGATCCTGAAAACTCAAGTTAGAATTACATAATCCATTTATTCACAAACTTAATGCTGTGCATCATTCAATAAGGGAAATTAGGACTAACAAGTTGAAGAGGGGCAAAGCCAGTGGAAGGCCCCAACTTCCTACCTGAGTACTGCTTGAGACAGGACGGAGAAGTGCACCTGCACCAGCAACCCTTGCTTTTGCTACAGCGATAGAAGGTAGACGAGAACCAAGAGCAGTGGCAGATCGATAAATAACCTTCAAAACCCTATTGCGCTCAACTTGGTCACGTAGATCATTCACCCAGGATGACGCAGTCACCTGAAAATGATTATTTTGAAGTTAGAAATTACAGCATATCCAAGATAAGACTGAAGTTTATGAATTCAAGTAATGAGTCATACCTCAGAACGAAGAACATCTATAGAAGCGGTTGAGAAAGTTGGCACCAGATCAGAACCATTAATTATTGTAGTGATAAAGTGCTTTCCTGACTCCGCCAACTCCCACGTCATACAAGCAGCTGTGCAACACTAACACAGTAAGAATATAGGAAAGAAAACCACATCAAGGCATTTGGATTCACAGGCTAAGATGCAAGAGATGCTAATTTAGCAAGGAGACAAACACCATAGTTGTACATTAAAAATTGGAGGCATGGCACAAAGAGGAAAAGATATTGTGCTATTATAAGCCTCAACCTATCCAAAAAGCATCAGAGTTGCAGAGTATTAAGAGAAAGATCATTTTATTAATTTCATAAACTCCAATATCGAAAACAACAGAATAAACAGATCACACACGAATAAGTTTACCAAAGTACTGCAAATAGTTCAGAGTACTTACACAGCATAAAAAGTGGCACAAAATCAAAGCCTGGTAGAAAAGTCAAGTGAAGGAGACTACTTGTTTGGATAATATGTGGGATGCAGTCAAGTAAAGGAGATAAAGGAGATTGAAGATTTTCGCATTTTTCCTGGTCAAGGTATATGACGAGACAATAGGTCGTTTTGAGTACTAGCTTCCCCTTTTGTGTTTCGAGACCTTCCATAGTTTTATTTGATGATTTATGACTTGCATGTGTGGACCATATCGATTTATGACTTGCGTGTGTGGTCCGTATCGATTTCCGGAAAGTTTAAATGTGAATTTTTAAAAATGTGATTTTTGACCTCAGATAGGTGTTTTGACGATTCCGGTAGGTTCGTATGATGATTTTGGACTTGTACACATGTTTAGTTGCAGTGTCGGGTGACCCAAGGTCGTTTCGGCACATTATGTGCAATGTTGAAAATTTGAGTTTGAACTTTGAAAATCTTGAGTTTTGATAATCGATTCTTGATTTTAGATGTTATTTTGATGATTTGAGCTTGCGAGCGAGTTGCTATGAAGTTATTACACTTGTGTGGATGTTCGGATTGCAGCCCGAGGGGTTTGGGTGAGTTTAGAATAGGTTGCGGACTGTTTTGCATAGCTTTTGTGTTTGCTGGTGTTGTTGGTCTATAGATCTCGCATTCGCAAGGGTCTGTTCGCAAATGCAAACCTCACATTTGCGAGAAAATGCTCGCATTTGCAATGCTGGGAAAGGGGATGGCAACTTCGCTTTTGTGAATTGGCCGGGCTTCACAATTGCGAGGAATTGGTAGCAATTTCCTATGTTGTGCGGACTCTCCAAAATGTAGTTGCACCCGTATCGGATCCTTCAAAAATCCACTACTATTGGAGGATCCGACACGTATCCTGCCACATTTTCGAAGAGTCCGAGCAACATAGGCAATTGCAACACTGGGAGTTGAGGAGCAGCTTCGCACTCAGTCCGCTTTTGGAATGGGCTAGTTCTTCGCAAATGCAAAGGTTTAGTCGCATTTGCGACATCTGGGAGGCTCAGGCTCCGATCGCATTTGCGATCAGTGGTTCGCATTTGCGAACAACGCAATTGCGAACAAGAGTTCGACTTTACACTATTTTTGAGACCTAGACTCTATAGAGGTGATTTTTGGAGAGCAATTTCTTCTCAACTTCATAGGTTAGTAAGTTTAACTTGCTTCTATTCAATTTCCATTACATTTTCATGAATTTTCACTATCAAAACTAAGATTTCATAGGGTAGAAACTGGGGTTGTGTGTAGAAATTAAGGATTTCGGGACTTAGCTTATTTTATATTATTTTTGAGACCTAGACTCCATAGAGGCGACTTTTGGAGAGTAAGTTCTTCCCAACTTCATAGGTTAGCAATCCTGAATTGTTTTTATTCAATTTCCATTACTTTTTCATGAATTTCATTATCAAATCTAAGATTCATAAAGTCCAAATCGGGGTTTTTGGGTAGAAATTATGGATTTTATAAAATTGAGATTTAGACTTCAAATTGTGGTCGGATCTCGAAACAAATAACATATTTGGATTCGGGGATGAATTGGTAATCGGGATTTGGTCTTAATTTCAGATTGCAAGCACATGGGTCTGGGTTGACTTTATGTTGACTTTTCTTATGTTAAAGATGGAGTCTTTTTCTTACGAGGGTAATTTATAAAATTTGTTTTGACTTGTTTGAACAACAATTGACTAGATTCGGGTGGTTTGGAGGCTTGTTCTAAAGGGAAAGCCGTGTTGAGTTGTTGATCTTGTTCTGGAATGGGGTAAGTATCGTGGTTAACTTTGATTTGAGGGAATTAGGACATGACTGGTCTATTTGCTACGTGATCTATGTGTGGGAACGGCATATATGCAAGGTGACGAGTGTATATGCGTTGTCATGGGTTAAGCATGCGCGGTGTATTACTTTACTTTACGTCTTTAATTATGCCATGTCTATACTTATTTCATGTTATTATTTGCTAGGTGCTCATACGTGATACATGTTTTACTTGATATATGTGTCCCTTCTTGGTAGATGTCCTAAATTGTTACACCTTTAATTGTTATGTGCTCTTACATGTTATTAGATAAATGCTTTTACCTATCTCATGCCTTTACTTGCCTTATTGCCTTTACTTGTTTCCTGTTTCACTCTACTATGATATATTGGATTGCCTTAGAGAATTATGCATTTTATGTTGTGAGATTTGCCATATGTGGTTGTTACTGATATATATTGGATCGGGTTGCATGCCGCGACGGAAAAGATGTTATATAACTATTCTTGGTTGTTATACTCCAGTGTCGTGTTATGTTTCGAGGTTGTGACGTGATGTTATTCTGGGGCCCTCTGTTATCTACTTTTTTTATTCCGTTCGTTATATAGTTATCTGTTTCTTTACACTGTTATTGTTTCTTTGTTTATTACTCGTACAAGTTTACAGTTAGTATTTTATCATAGCCTCATCACTACTTCATCGAGGTTATGCTTAATACTTAATGAGTACATGGGGTCGGTTGTACTCATACTACGGTTCTACACTTCTTGTGCATCCCGGTGTTGGTCCAAGCGGCGTTCAGAGGTGATTGCTCTGACCTTGTCCCAGGAGACTTGAGGTAGTGTTGTTTGGCATTCGCAGACCCTGCAGTCCCCTTCCTATCTTTTACTATTGTTTATTTTACCAGACAGTATTGTATTTTCCATTTTAGACACAGATTCTGGGGATAGTTTTAGACAGAGATTGTACATCTATTAAAAATTTATGCTATTTCACCCTTTATTATTGTTAATGCCTCTTTAGTTGTTAAACTGTTTTTGTCATTGTGCTAAGGTTGGTTGCCTAGCAAGCGGATGTTAGGCGCCATCAAGAACCCATGGTTGAGATTTTGGGTCGTGACAAGATATTCTGATTTAGGCTTTGTCAAGAATGCCATTTGTTTTGTGCCTCGCAGATAAGCATATCAACAAAAAGAAGATAGAAATTAGGTAGTAGTCCCCAATCATATTCTAAAATGATACCATTGGATTTTTGTTTGAGCACATGTCCAGCGTCCGACGAGTGTACATAATACACAACCTAAAGGGAACGGCGTTGTATTAGTTACAAAGATATCCTAGAGAAAGGTATAGAACACTTCAGAGAGCTAATTTTCACCACCCACCTTCAAAGGCTTCCATGAGGTGCACTTTGCACTAAGGCACTAAACGGTCGTTTGGTAGGAGGTATTAGAAAAAACAATGTAAGCATTAGCTTTGTGCATTACTAATCCTTTGTTTGGTACATTTTTTCAACTTATCCTATTTGGTATTGTCTTATGTGTAACTAATACATAGCAAACCATGGTATTAGCAATGCAAGGGTTTTTAATACTTGCATAAACATGGTTAAAGACATAATTGCCCCTCAAATCCCTCAAAACCTATTCCAAATACTTTTCGTCATATTTTGAATGTTTTATATTGTAATATTTTAATTAATTTTTCCTCTTTAGCATTCTACTATAATCAAAATAATACATATTTAATACTAAATTGATGTTGAATTCGTTCAAACTATAAAGTGAAGTTTTCTTTATTTGATAAAAATCTACTCTTTTTTAAAAAAAATGGTATTTTGTATTATATGTCTTGCGATCAAAAGTTTTCTTCTCTTTTAACATTAATATTTCAATTAGTTTTCTCTTTTAATTTTGCTCCCCTGTAAAAAAAAAAAAAACTGGCTTTAGAAAGAGTAAAGAATGCGGAGGGTAATAAAACTCTTGCAATAAAAATAGTGTATAAAGTTAAAGAATGTTGAGGGTATTTTTGTAAACAACCAATTTTTTTTAAAATTATGTAATGCTCTGATACATCAACCAAACAATGGATAAGAAATAATCTCAACATAACTAATGTCAGCATAACTAATCCCAACATTACTAATACCAACACTATCAATATACCTTATTCAACACTACTCTTATACCTCCTATCAACGACCCCTAAAGGTGTGCGTCATATCAACTATGGGTCTATGTTGAAGAGAGCGGCATTAAACAACAAAATATGCACCTAATCATTTTTTTTAATTCTTTTTCTCTATAGAATTCTTTGGGTTTATTTGCAAAAGCCACAACAGACTTAAACACTATTTTTACTATTTGCCTTTTGACTCTACTAATGTGTAATCTCAAAATTGCACAGCAAAGCCTTAAAGTCATCTAGCTGCTACCCAGGAAGCAATTTCTTTTGACAACACAATTTACACAAACCACTTTGCAATGTTTGCTCTACTATCATTTTTTTATTCCCTTTTGTTTTTGGTGTCATAGAAGTGCAGAATCAGATTTTCTCCAGTTACATGTTTAGGGACCACCTCACAAATTGTCTAAACAAGTTGTCTCTTAATGCACCATATGTTTGCCCCATAATGATGAAATTTTCTACAAAATTTTGTCTACATATTACACTAGCTTTCTACCTTTTTATCAGGTTTCAAGAGACTAGAAAACTTGTCCAATTCAACAACCCTTTCACACATTTTTGTTATGCTCCCACATAGAGTTATATTTCCAAATTTTAGGAGCTAAAATAAGATAATTAATGTGATTCTTTTTTTTTTTGGATATCTAAAACTCCTTGAGGACCATATTGGCGCACCGCGCACTGATCAAAACTCGATGGATATTGGGCCCATCGCTCAACCCTTCTCCACTTAAATACCAGACGTTTGCCTGCGGCAAGGTACGACCCCATGACATTCCCCTAACCCACACATCACGTGTTGTGTCCTTACCACTAGACCAAAGCCTTGGGGCAATATTGCAAGCTGTTTTCCTCAAAGTGTTTCGAGGAAAAAATTTTAAATCCAATGACGTTTCAGACCTCCCCAAAAACAGTCGGTCAAAACAAATAGTTCTGCCAAAAGTTTAGCTAGTACGTGTGATACATGCTCTCAGCTCAGTTTTCAATCTTTTTTTTTTTACAAAAATCTCAGTCATTCAATTTCATTTTCATTTCAGGAAACACAATTAACAATGTAGGCAGTCCCTAGTCTCCTCTTCCAGTTTGCAATAATATGTTGTTTTACCATGATCACTTCAAAGTAATACCGCATCACTATGGAAGAACTTTGGACGTTCAAAACCTGGAAAATACTGAATCGACCACATCCAACCTTTGCAATTTCCAAAGAAAACCTATACTGAGCAAACAGATATGTCTATTCCGAGATGACCAGTTTTAATAGTCGGTTCCTTTCTCATTCAAACTTAGAACCTTTCTTGAGATCTAACTATATGTGTAGTTTATAATTTACAAATAGAACTTAAAAGCTAGTGACATGAAATAACAAACAACTCAAGATAGAACATTTGGCATTTCTAAAAAGCAAATACAGTTAAAGAGTTTCTTATGAAAGAATTCATTGTTCAACCAATTGAGCATTGACTTTCAGAAATTTTTTGATTCCAACTTCACAATTTCCAGATAACATAGATTTGTTGAAAGCAGTATCATAGATTGAAATATTGGTCTTACAGATGTATCATAAACTCAACTTTTTGAAGAAATGTAAGAAGATGAAATGTATGTATATTTATCACAAATATTAGAACTCAATTGGAAATAGCCATTTAAAATAGAAAAGTTTCAGAAAGCCACTCTAGTTTAGCACTTAATAGAACCTAAATCATTTTGGTAGGACCTAGAAGCCCAACAAGGGCAAATAAGAGGACTTCTAATTTCACTTAAAAATTCACTAAAGAATCTGGAAAAAGGCATGGATGAGAGAATGTTCTACATTCCTCCTTGTCACCTACAATTCTCATATACGAGGTACAGATATGTCAACCTAGCAACCATAATAGAAGAAAAATAAACCTTTCAACTTTTAAACAGAGATCTGCAACTGGAGCAGAAAGAAACACACCTGGTGCAAAAGTGACACAGGTGCTTGACGAAAGTTCTTTTTGCTCACGAAGGATATAGGTCAGAAGTGCAGCAGTACCACCACCAAGTGAATGCCCAACAATCTGAAAGTTCAAAACTAGGGTTACAGCATTGATATTAAGCACTAAAAACTCGAAATACGAATTCATGTGCAGTAATTCACTTTAAAACTAAATAACCTGACTTTTGAAAGTATATTAACATTATGTATCGACTCAAGAATTGCCATTATATTAATATATATCAGGTATGTTCAGAATATTTACATGGTACCAACAAAGGTAATGACTACTGTTTCTTTTGATAAGCAAAGGTAATGCTTACTTTTATAAAGCTATCTGCATAATAATCTCAGTCCGTCCCCCTTATCCCCAAGATATGAAAAGCAACAAGAACGAAAGGACACATGACTGTGTGATTAATGTACATCAAAAGAATAGAAGGAACGTCGAAGGTGACTTTGTGACTTGCTCTTTGGAGGAGAACAGTAACTGGTACTCCGAAATTTAAGATAAATCTAAATGAACAACAGGAAGGAGATGCAATCACAGTATGTAACATAAGGTTGTATCAGAAATATCCAAATGAAAGCAAATCTCATGGTACATCAATGACAATCTCCAAAATGGGAGTAACAAGAAACGTTGAACTACAATCATAACTTGTCGAATCTTCCAATTTTAACATGTAAGACTATGCCATCTTTCAGTATAAACAAGTCAATGAATGAAAAGACGCATCAAAAACAACTCACAATCTCCATGTTCAACAGGAAAAAGGATAAGAATAACGACGTGAATATTAACTTTTACCTTTATGTCATACTCAGGATTTTCGTCAAGAGCCTTGACCAAGAAAGGCATACTAAGCTTGGCAATCCACCTAGCAGCAGCAACCATCCCACAATGAGCGTATCCCAAAACAAGACTGCTAATCCCACCATCATCTAAAACTGAATGGTGGAAAGGTACAACAGCACCTGTTGCTGCAGTCAGGGTATCTTTGATGCTATGAGTGCCCCGAATTAGAAGAAGGAAACATTTTAAATTTCTGTCTCTTATAATTGTAAAGGCGGGCTTAAGAAGCTGCAAACAAAAACTTCAAAATCTTAGTTTTGACAATCAAAACACTACTATAAAGTTGTGAAATAAATCCAAATAGCAGGGTAGTGGTAATGCAATTACATACTCCCGCTTTAGGTTTCTGAAGGAGGACATCTTCTTGAGAGTAGCCAGCAGACTCCAAAAACACAGGAAATGGCTTCTTTGAAAAAAGCATACAGAGTGTCACCAACCTTAAGTAATGATACAACTGAGCAATAATCTCAGCACCCTTTAGTTGCACACAGCTTTCCCCAGCATATACACTTGCAACTGGTGCATTTCCCTTCAAGATCATAAATACATATGAAACTGAGGTAGAATTCAAGCATAACAAAACACAGATATAAAACACTCCACAACTATTGCAACCCTGCATTTATAAAACACGATCGCTCTCTCAAAGAAAAAATAACACTGAGGACCTTGGGCCTGAATTTCAAGGCACTAAAGAGTGCAGCATCTAGAATTTCTTCACAAACAGGATGACACACAAATACCAGAAAAAGGCAAAAACACATAACTAAAGAGAAGTAATAACAGACAGAACATCCATCAAAAGCAGCAGTAGCATCATCTTGGCTATCAGAAACCTTCCCAAATGATATATTCATCACTATCACTTAAGAATGTCAGAGTATAATATGACAAAACCAAGGTCAGGATTGGATGTCCCCGCTGGTGACATGCTTAAGTTAATCCCAATTCTAACAGGAAATTGCGACAAAGTCACAAAGATACCCTCAATTGCATAGTTTGTTGCATAGTTTGCTAAAATCTGGTAGCTATAAACCTACAATGGGCTAACTATGCTCTAAAAGTGAACACAATTTTCTGATAAAGCTCTACAAGCGTACACAATGATGTACTGAACACAATGGCGGAGCCAGGATTGTAATTAAGGGGAGCAAAATATAAAGAAACAAACACACCAAGAAGTCAAGGGGTATCATTATATAGTATATATACAATAACAACAACTGCAACCCAGTAAAATCCCACTAGTGGGGTCTGGAGAGGATATTGTGTATGCAGACCTTACCCCTAACCGGAAGGAGTAGAGAGACTGTTTTCGAAAGACCCTCGGCTCAAGAAAACAAAAAGACAAAAGGAGACAATATTAGTATCACCACAGAAATCGTAGGAAAAATAGGAACATGAAATCCTGAAGAAAGATGCAAAGCAAAAGCGATAACTAGTAAATAGGTCATGCACTGGAAAGCAAAATAATAAGACACAACATTGCCACTAGCTATCTTAGACAAAGCCCTACCAGACTAGTCTCACAAAGGTACGAAGTAAGGCAAGACTCAACTACCTACTAACCTAAACCCTAATACTCGACCTCCACGTCTTCGTATCAAATGTCATGTCCTCGGAAATCTGAAGCCTCGTCATATCTTGCCTGATCACCTCTCCCCAATATTTCTTAGGCCACCCTTTACCTCTTCTCGTGCCCTCCACAACCAGTCACTCACACCTCCTTACCGGAGCATCTGGGCTTCTCCTCTTAACATGCCCGAACCATTTGAGCCTCGCTTCCCGCATCTTGGCATCAATGGGAGCCACGTGCACCATCTCCCGAATATCCTCATTTCTAATCTTATCCATTCTAGTGTGCCCGCACATCCACCTCAACATCCTCATTTCTGCTATTTTTATCTTTTGGATATGTGAGTTCTTAACAGGCCAACACTCAGCCCCATACATCATCGCCGGTCTAATCATCACTTTATATTATAAAGTACATATACATATTTTAAAAAAAATTATCGAGCTATACCGTGTAATTTTCCGGCGAAGGCATGTGGTTTCGCCACTAACTGAACATACAGCAAAGCAGTTTAATTTTCAAGTAGGAGTATCAATTAAAGTATGTACTGGAAGCAATAAAGAATACTATATTTTTCACTCAATTTTATTTATTCAAGCATTCCTCTAGCTAATTTGAACACAACTACTTTTGATGGCAGGAAGTTCACCATAGTGGAAAATGTATTTATGTTGGTTTATTAAAAAATAAAAGCAAAAGGATGCAACACGAAATTATTCAGATAGAATAGGACTTGATGAGAAATCAGTCCATTCACATACATCACATTGACTCCCATTCACCGAGCAGTAAAAACAACTGGCGAGAAAAGATTCTAACTTTACAAACTCAACACTTATGAATCAATCAACTATAACTCACTTCCAAAATAATTGAGATAGACTAAATGAATCATCTATATCCACTTGTCCCTATCCGGGCATATCTCATTCGGGTACTGGTTAATGAATTTTTCCATTCGAGATTCCGCCTTTAGGAGCTTAAACTTACTAATAGATCAACCAACTACACTTTCAATCCCAACCAGTTCAAAGTCAGCTATATATAAATCTCTATATCACTTCCACTCTATTCGCCCACTTCATTCCAATATTGGTACACAACTTCATCATTAATCCAACGCTAAAGTATCAAATAAGAGCTTAGAAGTATAGAAGATAAGCTCACCTGTCTTCGGATAAGGTAATTGATCCCAAAAGCCAAGTCACCGATAGGCCATTTCCCAAGTGTTTCCGAATATGTAAACCGAAGAGTTTCACACAACGTTGAAATTGTTTCGAGCCACGTGGCCGGAGCTTGAGCTGGCCTCCGTGATAATCTCCGCTTCACAGATCTGCTTGCTGCTTTCGAGTAATCTCCACTTTCTTCCTCCTCTCCTTCCTTCGCCGTTGTTAATCGGCGACTCAGCACATAGTACAACAAAACCACCGCCCCCGCCGCCGTAGCCACCGTCGTCGCGGCCATTCTCAGATTATTATACGATTCAGTTGTCAAATCACAGCCCTAAATTAATCCGTGTTTGGTGATCTGTATATCACGATTCTCACTGTACACCTAATATCCGGCACAAACTCAGATCAATGCTGTGCTCACTGTAAACCTAATTTTGCAGTAGCCTTATATCAAAGCTATATATAAATATGAATTTCCGAATTTCAGATAAATCAAGATCGGATTGAAAAATTAGGGCTTTGGTGAAATTGAATAGAGGAAGAAGTGAAATAAATTATTGTTTACACGTACATTATAATATGATACAAATTATAGGTATATGATTTCGGAAAGTGTTCATGAAGACATCATACACACGCTTTCGCGAAAGGAGCTTGAGGGAGACGATAAACGCCCAAACGGAAATGAGACGGGAGTTTGCTTTTGCGGTAACGTCAGATGGCATCCGTGCTGAGCCCGGGCCCAAATTCAACTCTTAAAAGTAATACATATGATTAAAAAAACAATTTGTATTATGTTTTTAAGTTTTCACCAAATATCTTATTTCTTCTGATAAAAAACAATCACGTGTACTCAAATTATAACCAAGATAAATTTCAAATCCACTGGTACGTTTTTAGTCGTGTATTCCTTGTGAATCTTGAATTGATATATCATGTGTCATATTTAAGAGATTTGCTTAGAACTCGTATCAACACAACAAAGAAACAAATCTAATTCCCTTATGTTTGAACTCACATGGCCTTAGTTTGCTGATTGCTACCTTTAAAATGCAAGATTCTATTTTTATTCAGACGTAAGAATAACGTGGACATCCAACGGACATAATCAATATAAATTTGGAGGTTCATATTTTTACTTAAAGGTAACAATATCTCATATATTTATGATCAAAATATCTTGTTGATGTTGTATAGATCTTAGCTTTTGGATATTTGTTCCTATGCTACATATTGTAGGATAGACAAACATATCAGTTTTAGTTTAAACTCCAAAAAATTCAAAATCTAACGATAATGATAATAATTATAAAATATATATTTCTTTGAAACGTACAATTTTGATTTCTAAAAATTAAATCGGAATGATCTTTGAAACGGAAAAGAAAAAACACAAAGTTATGTTTTGAAAATAAAAATCAAACCAACATATTTTATACAAAATCAAAAAACTGTTTAAAAGGCCAAAAAAACTAACCAAGATTTTTTTTTCTTTAAGAATAAGTTTAAAAGAAACAAAACCAAAATCAAATTGAAATTAGGCAAAGAAGACCAAGGAGACACACCTTTGTTGATACCCCTGGGAATAACATTACTTAAATTCCTACCATCTCCTTAACAGATAAATAAAACTATAAATATCCACACACCAAAATAAAGTTTATAATTATTAGGCTCAATATGTTTCACTCCTCTTGTTAATATTTGAACTGTTTCACTTTTAAAGGATGTGTTTATGCTAATGTAGCGATAAAATTATGAAGACTGATGAATAGGAGTTTGGATGCTTACAATTATTTTTTTAATTTGTAAAGGTAAAAGGTATATATAAGCTATAGTACTTTAACAATTCTAATTATAGAACCAAATATTTTGGTTAAGATGCAACCATGACTCCATTTGAAGACTTAAGAAAGTCCAAAAAGTTAGTTTTATTTACGAAATATATGAGGGCATCTATTGTAATAAAAGGTTAATTTAGGGTGAGAAGGGATAGTAGAAAGATAAGTGTACTATCTCCTATAAAAAAACCATAAAATTACAAAATAGGACTTAAAGGTAGTATTATTAACTCAACACCCACAAAATTAATAAAGTAAAAAGATAGTATTATTAACTTAACACCCACAACTTTAAGGATAATAGTTTTGAAAAGTTGAATGTGAGGACGACAAAATCTTTGGGTTGTCTCTTATTAATAATATATATATATATATATATATATATATATATATATATATATATATATATAATATTTTGTAAAAAGATAATTTCGTAGAAAATTAGCTACACATTAAAATTTAAAATAAATAAATAAATAGGTTGTGATAAGGTAATTAGGTACTAGTGAAAGCTCTATTAGTAAAGTATTGTTTGCCTCGGTCATATAATGCTCTAGATATGAAAATGTGCTAGTTTCTGGATACGTGCGTTGACGTGTATCTTAATCGATCAGTATAAATTTCTTATCCCATGCCAATGAGTTCAAAATCCAATGTCAAGCCCGAAATGATGAATTATATATGAGCATCGACTAACATTTTATTTAATAGGTCTATGTTATAGTGTTATAGGAAAATATGATGGTTAGGAATCCTTTATTATTTTAACCTAATCGCTATTTGGACTTTGGAAAAAAATTTCTTTATCAATATACTATTTGTTCTACACACACATTCCAAATCTTTTCCGATACCTCCCAAGAAAAATCTTGTATTTGGATCCCAAATTGATGGGTTAGTATGGGATTATCCATGTAGACCGAATTGTCTCACGACGTTCTGAATCCAGCTCACGTACTGTTTTTATGGGCGAACAACCCAATCCTTGGAACATGCTACAGTCCCAGGTGGTAAAAAGCCGATATCGAGGTGCCAAACCTTCCCATCGATGTGAGCTCTCTCCGAAACCAAAAGTTAGAATTTTGGTAGATAGAGACCCCATAAAAACTTTGCTCGAGGAATTGCAATACCGGGCCATTTGAGGTAATTCGAAATTATTCGAATTGTGTAACATCAATTACTATCATTGATAAGCGATTGACCTAAAGCAGGAACGACGTTCTGTAGAATATAAGACTCATGCTCTTTTAGGTTCTTTAAATTCCATGGGTGGTATAGCTACCGAGATCAATACAGTCAGTTATGTCTCTCCTAGAAGTTGGTTAGCTAAAATTCTTTGAATTCCCGGGCGATTGCACAAAAAATCGAATTTAACCTTCTAAAAATCTTTTTGGGCTTTGGATTGATCCAAAAATAGCTTTTTTTCAACTTGCATATGTAATGATTAGTTGTTCAACTTGCACATTCACTTATTAGTTGTTCAAATTGCACATTCACTTAGGTAGGTATAATGTAAATGAAATTAACTTTGACTTTATCATTGTTATGATTATAAAGGATGTTCTTAGTGTATGTTCTATTATGACATTTTAATTAATTTGTCATAATCACATTTCTTATTGTGGACATTTATATGGCTTTTAAAAATATAACGTATAATTATTAGTGTGAGAAAATACATGATACAAATACAAGTCATGAAAGGAATTTTTATTGTGAACATTGATATTGCTTTTGAAAATATAATATACATTTATCTATGTGAGAGAACATGTCATACAAAATACAAGCCAACACTATGAATGCACATGATCGAAAGTATGACGAACTTTCCAATCAAAACATAGTTTAATAATTAGAATTAGATGCATTAAGGATATGTGTGTGTATATATATATATATATATATATATATATTTATTAGCAAATCCTCAATGATTTAATTCCCCTTTCAAGCAATTTAGTTTGCTAATATTGGTTTATCTTTCACTTGCAGAGTCATCACATACTCGCAAAAATATATATTAATATTTTAATTTTCACAACAAACAATACTCATCATAAAGTACATGAAACCAAAGATGTCAACCTTAATAAGAATCGAACTGAAAGTATGAAGTCGTACTTTAGTCATCAAATTTTGGAGAATTGTTGGCATTCTAGGAAAAAATTTGAGTTTGTTTACTAATTTGCCATTTTAGTGAAAGAGGACAGTAAATTGATCTGAACATTGATATTGCTTTTGAAAATATAATATATATTTATCTATGTGAGAGAACATGTCATACAAAATACAAGCCAACACTATGAATGCACATGATCGAAAGTATGACGAACTTTCCAATCAAAACATAGTTTAATAATTAGAGTTAGATGCATTAAGGATATGTATATATATATATATATATATGTATACATACTCCTTATCCGTATTTATCATTGTATTTGTCATTTGTGTGAAGAAAAAAAATGGAAAAAAGAATCAAATCCTCCAATGGGAAATATTGTGTGTGATGTTATCCATCCATTTTTCCTACTTATGTAAGCTTTTCACTTTAAATTTTTATTAATACTTAGGAGCAATTCAACAATTTCATAAAATATTTATCGAGTTTCAAAAAGTTAATTAACCAATTAACTTTGTAATTGTCAGTTCTCCTCTTTCTCAATCTCTTTATTTTTTTATTGTCTTATTAGCAAATCCTCAATGATTTAATTCCCCTTTCAAGCAATTTAGTTTGCTAATATTGGTTTATCTTTCACTTGCAGAGTCATCACATACTCGCAAAAATATATATTAATATTTTAATTTTCACAACAAACAATACTCATCATAAAGTACATGAAACCAAAGATGTCAACCTTAATAAGAATCGAACTGTAAGTATGAAGTCGTATTTTAGTCATCAAATTTTGGAGAATTGTTGGCATTCTAGGAAAAAATTTGAGTTTGTATACTAATTTGCCATTTTAGTGAAAGAGGACAGTAAATTGATCTGAAAGGAAATGGTGCGCTGCACCTTTTAATTAAACTTTTATTTTCATAATTTTGCACTTTTGTGATTAACTATTTAAAAACTGAATCATTTTTTAAATCTTTTATCCAATAAATTATTGCTAGGAAGATTGTTTGTCTTCTCAAATATCTTGATGGAAAACCACTTATGAAATTAACCTTTTCATGTTTGCTAAAAAAGATACTTTTTTTGTGATAGAAAGTACCAATTACTCTACGGAATTAGATATTTGAAAAATAATAAATACCTTCCCCACGAATAGATATGGCCAGTATGTCAATGTTTTCTTAAATAAAGAGAAACAATTGATTGAAGAACAATCTAATATATATATTTGAAAGAGAAAACTGAATTACTATATGCTTGAACGATGAAACACGTTAATATTAAACAATATTAATAGTGATATACAAAGATTCTTTGCGTTAAAAACTAAGGTTATGCTGAACTTAAGTTCTAACAAGAAAAATAGAATATATGCTATGAACATCTTCTTCACCACAATAAATTAATGCTCCATTGCACTCAGGATATAAATTCTTTGATGAACCCAGCAAGATTCTAAGAACCTGTTAAAATAACCTTAACTTTGATAGTTAATTCGACGATATTGAGAAAGAAAGGCTTAAGAGCTTTGAATTTGAAAGTATCCCTAAGAGCTGTCACACCTCCTTTTTTCTACACCCGAAAGGGTACAAGGGAGTTTTTCCAATTTAAGTGACATTATTCGAAATGAGATTATTTTATTTATTTCAGAGTCGCCACTTGGGATATTTTAATGGTGTCCCAAGTCACCGGTTTCAAATCCCGAATCGAGGAAAGATTGACTCTGTTGTACAGTCCGCGAACACAGAAATCCGGGTAAGGAATTCTGTTAACCCGGGAGAAGGTGTTAGGCATTCCCGAGTTCCGTAGTTCTAGCACGGTCACTCAAATTTTATATTTAGCCTATTATCTGATTTTAAAACAATTTTGAACCTATGTGCATTTTTAATTTAAACCGCTTTTAATTCATTTTAGGAAGATTTCAACGTTACACAAAATATGTCTTTGGATCACGCCACATGAAATGCACCCGCGATCCACGACATATAAATTTAACGTTGTTAGGATTTGGATTTGGGTCACATGAAATGCACACCCGAGTTTAGGAAAGTAATATTATTAAAATAACGCGCCTAAAGCAACTACACGTTTTTAACTTTGCGAGGGCCATTGAAGTTTGTTAAATGGCACGCCTCGATTTCTAAGGATTAAAATATTAATTAAGCGAGGGCCACACATTTTAAGATTTTATTTGGCACGGCACGCCTCAATTCCAATTTTAAAAGGAAATTCAAATTGAACTTTGGAGGGCCATAAGCTATTTGTGTTATCTAATATGGCTCACCTCCACTAATTAAAAGCCTAATTAATTGATTAAGAAAAGCTTCTAGGAATTCTTGTTGATTTCAAGCTAAAGCTCAAGCTAAACTAGTGATCATTAAAATTGACAAGAAATGAAAAGAGTCAGTATTTAGTTGTGAAAGGAACCCAGTTGGGTTGTAGGCCCAATAACCAATTGTCGCACTCAAGCACGAGCATGGAGCTCAGCTGGGCTTATTCATGAGGCCCATGTCGTGAATTTGTCATCCCAAGGGTAGTTTGACACAACGGACTAGTACTGGCAGCCCCAAATCAAAATCCCCACGCCAATACTTAAAGCAAATTATATTCTTGGGGCATTTTCAAATATGAATCAATGCTTGTGTGAGATCAATACCAATCAACCAAAATTATATGAGAATATGAGATGAAGCTAGCATTTAATTCTGATTTTTATCACCAGCTTGGTTTTCAATTTTATAGGACATGCACTTTAGTCAGACCACGATGTGAAAAATCCAACAGCAATGAACAACTTATTGGGCTCACTGGACAAGCCCAAGTAACCATGACATACTACCCTCTTTACCAAAAACCTCAAAACCCAGACTCAAGAGCCCAGATCTGACCAAGGTCAGAACTAAGGGTCAAGACTCCATTTCGAGTCCTTACAGCAGCAAAAATACTATTTGCATTTAACACTATCATGATAAGCTTCCTCACTTCACAGAATTGGAATATACAAAAAAAAAATCATGCTCAACTTCACTATATTGATTTTGTAATTAACGAAATATTTATGTAATCTGAACTTACAAACACAACCTGAAACCTAAAATCAATTTACTCTTCCAACAATAATAAAGCTCATGTAATTAAAACAAATGGAAATCAACAAATACTGAATAACAGTCCGATTACAGTTTCAACGTAGGTCTCAATATTCACAGCACAACCTTTCTTTAAACATGCTAAGACAAGGAAATTGAATCCACAGGTTGAATGACAAAGAAGATAAGAAAGGAAACATCTCAAAAAAAACATAAATCTTCATTTTTCTTCAAAACATCACATGAGCCAGTCTTACATGTTTAAGATCAAGAGTATGTACCTAGTAACAAACAGCAACACAAAAGGAGAAAAACTGAGTTGAGATCAGAACAGAAACAACAGAAATCGACAGCAGCAACAACACAACCCAAATTCAGCAAATGAAACCAAAAAAATTGATTTATAATCCAATGGAACAGTAACCAGGCAACAGAACTCAACCCAGAACTTTCAAAAAACCAGATTTAAACCATTTCTTCGATACCAAAGAGAAAATCAGAAACTGTTTCGAAATGCCAAAAACCTCTAGATTCAAAGGAAGATCAATGGAACAGTAGTTCCTTTGTAGTATAATGTATTTTCTAGGAATTTTTAACTCTTTCAAAATCTCTTCATTATTTCTTTTAGTATTTTTCCGAAAATGTTCTTCTTCATTTCCAGTATTTTCAGAATCTCTCTTGTCCTCTCTGTATCCTTCCCTCTTCCCCGTATGTCTCTTAGTGTCTATAAATAAGTATTCAACTTAGTGCATTTACCACTATCAATTCAACTTTTCATTTCTTAATTATCCATTAATTTAGTGCTTTTAATTAATTCAGTAATGCAATTTCTACCCTACCACTATTGAGAAGCTTCCTAATTAGGTGACCACTTTAAACTAATACTAATCAATTTTTATCAACATAATTAAACAAGAAATTAACCAAATTATCAGATTAATGTTAGTTAAATCGACTAAGTGATTAACAAGATATGACTGATAATACAATTAAGGAAACAAATAACATATTCACAGTCAACAAAACCCATGGATGGAGCTATTTTAAACCTACGGATTGGTCGAGTTTCAATTGAAATCGACCAGAAAAAGAAAAAGAGATGAGGAAATATGAACAACAGAATATTACTAATCGAGAATAACTAATAAACTCGGAAAACTTACCGGCCAGGTTCGAACTTGGAATTAACATTCTGATTCAACCCAAAATAGTGCCAAATGTTTGTTCTTTGGTGGAGAACAAACGAAAGTCATTATTTTGTGTTGAAACAAGCTTGATTAAGCCAAAAAATCTGGCAATTTGACCTTTCGTGCACTGGTTAGAAGTTATGGTTCTAGGGCTTCGAATTAAATTTGATATTCGAAGAGTTCTAGGCGGATTCGAAGGAAACTGAGCGGGTATTTGGAATGAGGGGGGTTTGGGGTTTCCGGGGTGTAAATAATGGCGGTGAACGGAACCAGTGCCGCCACCGAAAGGCAGTGGGGAATGGTGGCGGCTGTCTTCATGGTTTGAGTTGGGGGGGAGATGAGAGATGACGAGGGGGTTCGAAGGGGGGTTGGGGTGTGTTAGGCATTTATATACTGGAAGGGGTGGTCGAATTTACGCCGTTCGATCAAATGAGATCAACGACCAGGATGAAGGGGAGGGGCTAAACGTCACCGTTTGGTTAAGTGGGGGTTGGATCGGTTCTGGAAGTGGGTCGGGGTCGGGTTCTGGGCGAGGTTCTGGATCGTTTGATCACATAAAATCAAAGGTCCAGATTGAGACGCCTGAAACGGCGTCGTTTGGTTAAAGCTGGAGACGGACCGGGTTGGGGGAAGGTCTGGGTCGGTTTTTGGGGTATTTGGACGGGTATTAGAGTGAGTTTTTATTTGGGCTGGGGATTTTTTTGGCCCAGATTTGATTTCCTCTCTTTTATTAACTCTTTTTCTTTTCTTTTCTTTCCTTTTCTTTCAAAAATTAAAACTAAAATCCTAATTAAATTATAAAACCCAAATTAGCTTTAAGAATATTAATTAACTCTAAATAATAATTATCATAAATAATTAAATACTAAATTAAAAGAAAATCACACAATTTGACTAAAAACACACAAATATGTTATTTTTGTGAATTTTTATTTTTGTAAAACACCTAATTATTAATTAATTCCAAGAATGTAAAAATCAAATCCTAAATGCAGATGCTATATTTTTATATTTTTAATGCATTAATAAAATTAAACATGTACACAAACATATGCAAACAATCAGAAAAATCGCACAGTAATTCCTAAAATAATACATAATTAAAGAAAAGACCTAATTTTGGGAATTCTTTTGGAGTAATTCGTGTGAGGCAAAAATCACGTGCTCACAGCTGCCCTCTTTGCCCGGAAACACGAAGAGTTTTCGTGCAAAGATAAAGTAAGCGGATACGAGCGATTTTTTCCCGTTTGAAGACTCTGTGGGAAGTATTTTTTGAAAGAATTTGACCGAACCTCTACTTCAAAGGTTTTCTACATATCCTTGGCTATAAAGGAATCAGGTCAATGTAATTCGGGAAGTTTCGGTAGCTGGGACTACCATGAAGCTGTGGTTTCACTGTTACTGCTGCTGCTGTTACTGCCTATTGATCTCCTTATTACACCATGACAAAATAAAGAAGTTAGACTAAGCTTATAATCTATGTTTTACAAAGATTTATTTTCAAACTTGGTCTTTGTGACTATTGTTGCCTTCGTTGACTTGTATTTCCCTATAGAAGTTCTTTTGTTGCTGACTTGAATTGTATTTTTGAGATGCTTTCCCTTTCCTCCAGGCGGGCACCTCGTTGCTGAACCTTTAAACGTCTTCCTTTGACCAATGTTGCCTATCTCTGTTCTCCAGGCGGGCCCCTGATTGCTTGGACTTGAATTGCTTCCTCCCTTCGTTCTCTAGGCGGGCTCCTGATTACTGAAACTTGAATTATATTGCCTCCCTTATTCTTCAGGTGAGCTCCTGACTGCCGGGTCTTTAACTGCTTTTCCTTGTTCTATAGGTGGACGCCTGATTGCTGATACTTTAACTGTTGTTCCTTGTTCTCCAGGTAGACGCCTGATTGCTGATATTTCAACCATTATTCCTTGTTCTTCAGGTGGACGCCTGATTGCTGATATTTCAACTGTCTTTCCTTGTTCTCCAGGTGGATGCCTGATTGCTGAATCTTTAACTGTTTTTCCTTGTTCTCCAGGTGGATGCCTGATTTCTGAAATTTGAATCATCTTCTTCTTGCAACTACCTTTCTTTGACTTGTTCTCCCTCGTTCCTCCAGGTGGGCGCCTGATTACCAATACTTGTGCCAATCTTCCTTGAAACTTGATTTATTTCCCTTGTTCTCCAGTCGGGCATCTGAGTTCAGCAAAATAGACAACAAAAGAAAATTTTCTGCCCCAGTTTGGTAACTGGGCGCATCTGTGAGTGTTAATTGAATCCTTTTACCAAATATCTCTAACAATCTGCAAGTTATATCCCATTATCCAGGAGGGTCCTGAAAATTTCTAGTAAGTTTTCAAAGCTACATTATATTTTTTAGAGGTATGATTTCCATCGAATCTTGTTATCTAAGACAGTCTTAAAGCTACATCCCATTATCCAGGAGGGTCCTGAAATTTCGAATTAAAGTTTATCTTACGAATGACAATTTCAACGCTAAACTGTACTCTCTTATAATATCACTTACTTATCTAATGGAATGCTTAAAGTTACGTCCCATTATTCAGGCGGGTCTTGAAAACTCTTATGCGAACTTTGAAGCCAACTTATATTCCTTTTGGTGCACATTTGTCCTATATTTACTACTTATGATTGTTTTGGATTTTAACCTAGGTCCCATTTTCCAGGAGGGTCCTGAAATTTCGAATTGAGTCTTGTCTTAAGAATGAAAACTTCATACCAATTTATATTTTCATGAAGTAGAGCTTATGCTAGATCGTGTACTCATGAATGTTTTGAATTAAAGCTAAGTCCCATTATCCAGGAGGGTCTTGAGATTTTCAAATTAAATTCCATTATCCACGAGGGTCCTGAAAATCTAAAATCAACTCTTATCTTAAGAGTGACAATTTTAAAGCGAAATTATACCTCTTTATGGCATAACTTACACTAAATCTTGCTATTTAATGGAATTTCTTAAAGCTACGTCCCATTATTCAGGAGGGTCCTGAAAACTTCCAATTAAATCGGGGGAAAAAGGTGGAAAAAATGGTGTTTCTTCTTGGGGGAAAAGGTTGAGGAAGCAAAAAATCATAGCCACCCGTCTGGGAAGGAAGAGAAGTCAGAATATTTGTCCTCATGGGGAAAAAGTGGAAAAAGATGTTGTTTCTACTTGGGGGAAGAAGGTGAAAAAAGATGGTGTTTCTACTTGGGGGAAAAAGGTGGAAAAAGATGGTATTTCTACTTGGGGGGAAAAAGGTGGAAAAAGATGGTGGTTTTTTTTTGGCAGCCTGAGAGATAGAGGTTATGAGAGTCTCTCCAAATTACTTTGAAATCCGAGGCTTCTGGGGTGATGTCCAAAGTGTATCTCAAATATGCAAACTTCGAAGCTCCACTTATAATCTTTGGGGTGCATTTATGCCAAATTCTGCTACTCATGATTATTTTAGATCTTAAACTAAGTCCCATTTTCCAGGAGGGTCCTGAGAATTTACGGTCAAACCTGTCTAGTGCTTTGCCTTTCCTTACGGAGGGTTTCTCCGAAACAAACAAAATCTTCTACCCCTGTTTCAATCAAAAAAAAATCTTGTCAGTTTAAAAATATGGTGGTTGGTTTGTAGCCTTGACTTTGAGGGCGGTTGCTCCTTCACTTCTCATGATAACTGATTTCCACTCGAAGACCTTGCTTGTTCCTTGACTAATCACTTTCTCTGTCATCCTTATCACAGAAAATACCTCTTATTCGTTCAAACCCAATACCCTCTATCTGTTGTATTGCTCATAAGCCGACACTTACCAACCCTTTGTGTTTCACATGATCCCCGAAGCATATTGATTGTTACCAACTTCAATGCGTACGTTGTTCTTTCTTGACTTAAATCACTGGCCTTGGTCTTGAGGTCTATTGCTCCATCACTTGCCATAATAGCTCTGATTTCTGCTTGGAAGATCTTGCTTGTCACTGGTTTACCACCCTTTTTGTCAATCTTATCACAGAAAATACCTTTGATCCGTTCACCCTAACCCTCCATATGTTGCATTGTTCATGAATTGATATATACCAAGCCTTTGTATTTCACACGAATCCCAAAGCACGTCAATTGCCACCCATTCAATGTGTATGCTGTTCTTTCTTGACTTAAACCACTGGCCTTGGCCTTAAGGTCTGTTGCTCCTTCACTTGCCATGATAACTTTGATTTCTGCTTGGAAGACCTTGCTTGTCACTGGTCAACCACTTTCTTTGTCAATCTTATCGCAGAAAATACCTTTGACCCGTTCACCCTAACCCTCCATCTGTTGTATTGTTCAATGAATTGATATGTACCAAACTTTGTATTTCTCAAGGATCCCAAAGTGTGTTGATTGTTGCCAACTCAGTGTGTTTGCTGTTCTTTCCTGACTTATGGCACTTTGATGTACTAGCCAGATCTCGTCTTGTGCAATTGGAATGCTGATGGCAAATTCTGAAGTCATTTCTCACTTGTTCTGACCAAACAGACCCAGGAAGAGGAAGTAAACAAGACAAAAGGAACATAGTAAAGGACAATGGAAAGAGATGATTCCTAACAAGAAAACTACAAAGTAGAAACCTATCGGATGTGGATACCGACTCTAATGACCTTGACATGCACCTGCGGCCTATTCTGTTAAGCAAATATGATGTTCAGCTCTTGTTGTACCTTTTTGCCGTGAAACTGGGCTTCAATGCTCCGCTTATCCAATCTGATTCGCAATCCTTATTCGATTTGTAGTGCCCGAAGGGTTTTCACCATCAAGCCTCTCTCATTTTGGTCTTTCTCTCAACTCACCGTCGCTTTATGGTGCCCGTGAAGGTTTTCACCAATAAGACTCTCTCATTTTTTATTTCTCTCAGCTTTCATCGCCTTCCGGTACCCGTGAGGGTTTTCATCAATAAGACTCTCTCATTCTTCATTTCCTTTGTTTGGACCGGAGTGTTGCCCCTGATATGATTCACCTCTACTCGCTTGACTTGGCATCTCTTGAAGACTGATCGAAAGGTCTTTCTTTGGACCGTAATGTGGGCTTTTGGATAATGTTAGAAAGAAAGGGTATAAAAGGCTAAACAATTCAAATGAGTTAAAAATTACAACTTTCGGAATCAGATTTCTTACAACAACCACAACTTCTGCCCCAGTTTCTTGCTTGAGGACTTTTGGATTTTCTTTTGATGGGACCGAACCGTGAGGCTGCCTACGTATCCTTTAAAGGAATCAGGTCGAACGTAGTTCATGTCATAGAAATTACTTTGTTGTTGTGATTCTTCTTTCCCTTTTCTTCCTCTTTCTTTTCTTTTCTTTTCTTTCTTCTTTTTCTCTTTTTGTTGTTTTGTTGTTTTTTTTCTTTTTCTTTTTCTTCTCTTTTTCTTCTTTTTTTTCCTTTCCTTATCTTTCACGCTTGCATTTCTGATCTTTACTACTGATTCCGAAAGAAGGGTATGAAAGAAAATAAATAAGGCTCAGAGGGGTAGCGAAGGATAAAGTGTTTAGATAGCAGAACAAAATGCCTTCGTCATTCCAATATCAAAAACATGCCAAGTACAATCAACACAATTAAACAAACCAAGGAAAGCATTCGTAACATCTTTTGATTGCGCCAGACTTGATAACTATATCCACACATTCGCCTTCTACATTTGTTACATACAAAACACCATTGGACAACACTCTCACTCTCATTACCACGAATGACCCCTTACAAATTTGGGGCAAACTTGTCGTTATCTTCACCCAATGCAGCATGATACATTTCAATAGTGTATTTTTATGTTCTATCTGCCCCAGTTTCACATGGTTCGGGCTTCAAATGATCTCAAAATGTCTAAATCTGTTCTTATTTCCCTCAAGTGTCCCTATCATCTTCAAAATTATTTCCTGACTAAACTGACTTTTAAAGATCAAGCTGAGAATTATGCGTGCATGTCATGTCACTAGAACCAGCATGAAAAGAACTGTAAGAGGAGAAGAGAACTAAACAAAAATGACTAGAAATAGCAGAAAACAGAGAATTGCATTAGACAAATGGTGAAAGGGTTTGAACAACAAACAAACTAAATAAACTAGGGTACAACCCTAAAACAAACCTAGATAACACTAAATGAGAAACTACGACTAAAGGAACTAGACAAAATAAAAGGATAGAAGGGTTTGAATCACAAGACAATATCCGGATTACAATCCTGAAATAACTCGGACAACAGAAATGACAACAATCTAAACCACCAAAGCTTCTCTCCGGTTGACCAAGAAATGGAGCGTCTTTCCAATTATCAAGCACGGTATCTTAGCCACTGAATTCTGCATCAACAATAGTAAGACCTTCACAAATCTCTATTACATTGTTCTTAACAAATTGCTTTTGGGTTCCCTTTGCCTGCTCATTCTTAGGATCAACCTCTGATAGCATTGAAAGTTTCGCAGCACGTGGACCTCCGAGGACCTCAGAATTCTCATATTCCTTTTCAAAACAAATCATACCCACTATATGTGTCTCATTATGTACAGGTAATGGACTTTGGCTAGTGTCTACTGCATCTAGACTTTGCACGACAATGTCGCCTACATCAATAAGCTTCTGAATCGCAATCTTCAGATTCCAACACTTCTCTATGTCATTCCCCGGGGCATCTGAGCAATATGTGCACCTTTGAGAAAAATCAAACTTCTTTGGAAGAGGATTTGGCATTTCTATCTAGGTCGGCTTCAACATGTCCAATTTCCTTAGCCTCTAGAACAGACTGGCATATGACTCTCCCAATGGAGTGAAGGTTTTCTTCTTCCATAACCTCTCGTTCTTAAATGCTTGATTGGGCCGAAAACCTGATCTAGTGGGTTTTCAGTAGGCTCGTGGGGGTAGATAGGCATTTTGTGGAGCTGGGTACTGGGAAAGTGATGTACGACTTTGGGAGTTCTGTGGAGAGAAGTGGCATTGGGGAGGATCATATGGTGCACAAGGATATCCACGGAGATGATGTCGAGGCTGGAAGTGTTGATCGGGAAAGCCCATCAGAATGTTCTGAATGTCTTTCGAACAACTCATGATTTTGCCTGACTTGATTCCCTCGTCTACTAGCTCCCCAATTTTTAACACATCATTGAAAGGCTTTCCCAAGGTTGGGATCAAATAACTGAAGTAGGTGGGCCCCTGGGCTTTTAGGAAAAGCTCAACCATTTCTTCTTCACCAATCAGGGTATTGACTCGAGCAGCCTGCTCCCTCCATCTGAGGCCAAACTCTCTAAAACTTTCCTCCGGCTTCTTTTCTATTTTAGATAGGGAGGAGCGGTTTGGGGTAACACCTGATTTGTATTGAAAATATCGAACAAAATCTTGAGCCATGTCACACAATGTGGGCCACTTGCCAACATCTTGACGAGCATGCCAGTCCAAAGCTGCCCAGTCAGGCTCTCACTGAAATACGCCATCATTAAGTCATCTTTCTCTCCAACACCTCTCATTTCACTGCAATAAACCTTTAGGTGGGCTACCGGATCTCCACACCCATCATACAAGTTAAATTTTGGCATTTTAAACCCCGCGGGCAGGCGAACGTCAGGGGACACAGGTAGTTCTTTGTAAGTTATGCTACCCTGGTCTCCCATTCCTTGCTTGTTCTTTAAGGACTGTTCTATGCCTTTCAGCCTCCTGGGTATCCCATCTTTCCCTTCTCTTCTTGTGAACCTTTCATTTTTAACATGAAGCTCATCCCGCGGGCCCTGTTTGTATGAGTAGGGAACCTTGTGGGCAACCTCTGAGGGGTAATATTGGGCATCATGAACTTGGAGATAAGCGGGTGGATCTGGAGAGTATGGAGGGTCATCTGGCATTGTGTCCGGAGCTTGGGTAAGGGCGGTATCTAGGAAGCTAGGTGCTGGCGTGGGTGGTGCCTTCTCAGTCATCCAAGCCTAATACATGTCCGCTATGTGTTGTCTCAACATCTTTACCTCTTCAACCAACCCATTGTCCTGTTCGACCAACTGCTTTCGGGCCCCAGTATCAACCAACTCAGTTCTGTTGTTGTCTGCCATTGCCTTTGGACTTTATGTTGTAGAGAGGAGTTATCACTTTAAAAACCACAAACCAACCACCCTTCTGCTATGAACATAACAAAATGAATCCACCACGTTAGCATTAGGGAATTTAACATAAGATAATCTCACTTTATGTGCAATGCACCTCGCCACAGTTATCGGTTCTAAAATGACTTCGAGGGTACAAAGGTCAGTTGGCATCATCCCAATTTGTTCATTCAACCTCTCTTTTCTTTGCTTTTCTAGCACTGAACCCTATGTAGGTTGCCTACATATCATGACGCCGCATGAATCAGATCTTTGCGTAGTTCTGGAAGAATGAGAATAAAGTAAACAAACTGACATTCTCCTTTTTTTAACTCAACGACTATTCTGATGAGAAAAGAGAAATAAAACCAGCAAATCCTTTTTTTTGAATTTTCTAGACTTAACGTTCTATGACCTATTCTAAACTCAAGCTTAACGGGCATGTTTTTTTAACCTTTTGAAACAAATACTCTATTAAGGAAATATCCTAGAAGAGAAAAATATTTTTTTGATTCTTTTTTTAGGAAGAAAATCTAAAGAATAAACCACAGAAAAATATTTTGAATTTTCATTTGATATCTTGACGCAAGTTTTCGAAACAAGCAAAAAAAAATATTTTTGGGTTTCAATTTTGATTGCCTAAAAGAGAAACTCTGAAAATAAATCAAAGATAAAGTATGTTGTCTTTTTTTTCTTCTATGTACAATATCCTAAAGTTCTAATGAAAATAAAAAGATTTTTTTTTCATTTTTCACTAATTTCCCAAAGAAACTTCTCAAAAGAAAATCTTTTTGGATTTTGAATTAACACCTTAAATAAAGCTTTTAAAGAAGTACTAAAAGAAATTTTTTTTTTTTTTGAATTTTGGTCCTAATATACTTAAAGGAAACATAAAAATAATTTATTTTAAGTCCTAGATATTAATTGCCTAAAAGAAAAACAACCTCAAATTTTTTTCTTTTTTTTCCATTTCTAGAATTAGTAATCTAAAGAAAACTTATAACGGAAATATAAAATGCAATATCTTTTTTTTTTTGGATTTTTGAGTTACAACACATTTTTTCAAATATAAAGAAGAACATACAATAACAAAAGACTTGACATTACTGTAAAAAACTAGAAAGTAAAAGACGACATAAAATGAAGAACTGACTCAAAACATAAAAATAAAACAAATCTCCTTAAGCAACTCCTGATTGAGCGATCCTGATTGGATGGTCACGGGGTGTCTATCATGCTTAAACTCCGGTAAATAAATCCACACTTGTATGAAAAAACTTTAAACCAACACTATGTGAGACAATAACACTCCCTACTGGACACATGCAAGACATGATTGAGGCTATTTTTGCAAAATAGCTTATTTGGCCAAAAGGTGGCTAGAAGTGCAAAATTTGGCTAAGACCCCGCAAAGCTAAGAACCTAAGATTTACTAGGAAGACCAGACCCTATGTGGGTTGCCTACGTATCCCGCCCCGAGAGACGAGAATCAGGTTTGCGTAGCTCGGGCAGCTTGGATACGGGCGATAATTGAAAAAAACAACTAATTTAGAGAAAACATATTTTTTTTGCTTTTTCTTGAAAAATGATGAAACATGCAAAATCTTTTAGGATTTTCTTTTTCTCTTTTTTTTTGATTTTCTGATTTTCGGAAAATGATGAAAAAGTGCAAAATCTTTTTTTTCTTGAATTTTCAAGCTCTTTTTTTAACAACATAATTGGGCCAACTCGCTTTATCTCCACACTTCACTCTTTTTTTTTTCATTTTTCATTTGCCCTCAACTATCATTGGTCCGCCAAATGACCCTTTTACCCTTGAATAAATGCAACATGTAGCACATAGGATGCATCAAGATAGTCTGTTATTTTGGGTGCACCTGTCCTAGACGGACCCAACCCTTGTGTTGAGTCCCCAAAGTCAAAATGCACATGATGCAAGAAAGCGCTCCTACTAGGGATCCGGCATGAGGCTATGTTATACTAGGTTTGAAAACCTGGATATATTGTTCTAGACCTGGCTTACTCGAGCGGACAACTCGAGCCGAGGGGGGCCGCGTACCGGGAATACAGAAGCTTCACCGGCTTTGCAACTTGTCCGAACCTCGTTCTAAATTTGGGATATGACTCTAACAGAAAAGAAGTCACACGAAGTGCACACTTCCCAGATGATTTAGAAGACTCAGAGAGAGGAGGGATTCATAGCAATTTTATATACAGTTCAACAATATCAAAGCGGTAAAAAGCAACATTTAGCACATTATGCCCAAACATGTGAATAAAACTAGATAATAAATAAAGCCGAATATAACAGTTATTCTAAGCTCAAATTCTTGAACCCTGAACCAGAGATTCTGGGTTCGGATCCCCAGCAGAGTCGCTTGAGCTGTCACATCTCCTATTTTCTACACCCGGAAGGGTACAAGGGAGTTTTTCCAATTTAAGTGACATTATTCGAAATGAGATTATTTTATTTATTTCAGAGTCGCCACTTGGGATATTTTAATGGTGTCCCAAGTCACCGGTTTCAAATCCCGAATCGAGGAAAGATTGACTCTGTTATACAGTCCGCGAACACAGAAATCCGAGTAAGGAATTCTGTTAACCTGGGAGAAGGTGTTAGGCATCCCGAGTTCCGTAGTTCTAGCACAGTCACTCAAATTTTATATTTAGCCTATTATCTGATTTTAAAACAATTTTGAACCTATGTGCATTTTTACTTTAAACCGCTTTTAATTCATTTTAGGAAGATTTCAACGTTACACAAAATATGTCTTTGGATCACGCCACATGAAATACACCCGCGATCCACGACATATAAATTTAACGTTGTTAGGATTTGGATTTGGGTCACATGAAATGCACACCCGAGTTTAGGAAAGTAATATTATTAAAATAACGCGCCTAAAGCAACTACACGTTTTTAACTTTGCGAGGGCCATTGAAGTTTGTTAAATGGCACGCCTCGATTTCTAAGGATTAAAATATTAATTAAGCGAGGGCCACACATTTTAAGATTTTATTTGGCACGGCACGCCTCAATTCCAATTTTAAAAGAAAATTCAAATTGAACTTTGGAGGGTCATAAGCTATTTTTGTTATCTAATATGGCTCACCTCCACTAATTAAAAGCCTAATTAATTGATTAAGAAAAGCTTCTAGGAATTCTAGTTGATTTCAAGCTAAAGCTCAAGCTAAACTAGTGATCATTAAAATTGACAAGAAATGAAAAGAGTCAGTATTTAGTTGTGAAAGGAACCCAGATGGGCTGTAGGCCCAATAACCAATTGCCGCACTTAAGCACGAGCCTGGAGCTCAACTGGGCTTATTCATGAGGCCCATGTCGTGAATTTGCCATCCCAAGGGTAGTTTGACACAAAGGACTAGTACTGGCAGCCCCAAATCAAAATCCCCACGCCAATACTTAAAGCAAATTATATTCTTGGGGCATTTTCAAATATGAATCAATGCTTGTGTGAGATCAATACCAATCAACCAAAATTATATGAGAATATGAGATGAAGCTAGCATTTAATTCTGATTTTTATCACCAGCTTGGTTTTCAATTTTATAGGACATGCACTTTAGTCAGACCACGATGTGAAAAATCCAGCAGCAATGAACAACTTATTGGGCTCACGGGACAAGCCCAAGTAACCATGGCATACTACCCTCTTTACCAAAAACCTCAAAGCCCAGACTCAAGAGCCCAGATCTGACCAAGGTCAGAACTAAGGGTCAAGACTCCATTTCGAGTCCTTACAACAACAAAAATACTAATTGCATTTAACACTATCATGATACGCTTCCTCACTCCACAAAATTGGACTATACAAAAATAAAATCATGCTCAACTTCACTATACTGATTTTGTAATTAACGAAATATTTATGTAATCTGAACTTACAAACACAACCTGAAACCTAAAATTAATTTACTCTTCCAACAATAATAAAGCCCATGTAATTAAAACAAATGGAAATCAACAAATACTGAATAACAGTCCGATTACAGTTTCAACGTAGGTCTCAATCTTCACAGCACAACCTTTCTTTAAACATGCTAAGACAAGGAAATTGAATCCACAAGTTGAATGAGAAAGAAGATAAGAAAGGAAACATCTGATAAAAAACAGAAATCTTCATTTTTCTTCAAAACATCACATGAGCCAGTCTTACATGTTTATGATCAAGAGTATGTACTTGGTAACAAACAGCAACACAAAAGGAGAAAAACTGAGTTGAGATCAGAACATGAACAGCAGAAATCGACAGCAGCAACAACACATCCCAAATTCAGCAAATGAAACCAGAAAAATTGATTTACAATCCAATGGAACAGTAACTAGGCAACAGAACTCAACCCAGAACTTTCAAAAATCCAGATTTAAACCATTTCTTCGATACCAAAGAGAAAATCAGAAACTGTTTGGAAATTCCAAAAACCTCCAGATTCAAAGGAAGATCAATGGAACAGTAGTTCCTTTGTAGTATACTATATTTTCTGGGAATTTTTAATTCTCTCAAAATCTCTTCAATATTTCTTTTAGTATTTTTCCGAAAATGTTCTTCTTCATTTCCAGTATTTTCAGAATCTCTCTTGTCCTCTCTGTATCCTTCCCTCTTCCCCGTGTGTCTCTTAGTGTCTATAAATAAGTATTCAACTTAGTGCATTTACCACTATCAATTCAACTTTTCATTTCTTAATTATCCATTAGTTTATTGCTTTTAATTAATTGAGTAATGCAATTTCTACCCTACCACTATTGAGAAGCTTCCTAATTAGGTGACCACTTTAAACTTATACTAATCAATTCTTATCAACATAATTAAACAAGAAATTAACCAAATTATCAGATTAATGTTAGTTAAATCGACTAAGTGATTAACAAGATATGACTGATAATACAATTAAGGAAACAAATAACATATTCACAGTCAACAAAACCCATGGATGTAAGCTATTTTAAACCTACGGATTGGTCGAGTTTCAATTGAGATCGACTAGAAAAAGAAAAAGAGATGAGGAAAGATGAACAACAGAATATTACTAATCGAGAATAACTAATAAACTCGGAAAACTTACCGGCCAGGCTCGAACTTGGAATTAATATTCTGATTCAACCTAAAATAATGCCAAACATTTGTTCTTTGGTGGAGAACAAACAAAAGTCATTATTTTGTGTTGAAACAAGCTTGATTAAGCTAAAAAATCCGGCAATTTGACCTTTCGTGCATTGGTTAGAAGTTATGGTTCTAGGGCTTCGAATTATATTTGATATTCGAAGAGTTCTAGGCGGATTCGAAGGAAACTGAGCGGGTATTTGGAATGAGGGGGGTTTGGGGGTTCTAGGGTGTAAATTTTGGCTGTGAACGGAACCGGTGCCGCCACCGGAAGGCGGTGGGAAATGGTGGCGGCTGTCTCTAGGGTTTGAGTTGGGGGGGGTGGGAGATGAGAGATGACAAGGGGGTTCTGAGGGGGGGTTGGGGTGTGTTAGGCGTTTATATACTGGAGGGGGTGGTCGAATTCAGGTCGTTCGATCAAATGAGATCAACGGTCAGGATAAAGGGGAGGGGCTAAACGTCACCGTTTGGTTAAGTGGGGGTTGGATCGGTTCTGGAAGCGGGTCGGGGTCGGGTTCTAGGCGAGGTTCTGGACCGTTTGATCATATTAAATCAAAGGTCCAGATTGAGACGCCTGAAACGACGTCGTTTGGTTGAGGCTGGAGACGGACCGGGTTGGGGGAAGGTCTGGGCTGGTTTTTGGGGTATTTGGGCGGGTATTAGAGCGGGTTTTTGTTTGGGCTGGGGATTTTTTTGGCCCAGATTTGATTTCCTCTCTTTTATTTACTCTTTTTCTTTTCTTTTCTTTCAAAAATTAAAACTAAAATCTTAATTAAATTATAAAACCCAAATTAGCTTTAAGAATATTAATTAACTCTAAATAATAATTATCATAAATAATTAAATACTAAATTAAAAGAAAATCACACAATTTGACTAAAAACACACAAATATGTTATTTTTGTGAATTTTCATTTTTGTAAAACACCTAATTATTAATTAATTCCAAGAATGTAAAAATCAAATCCTAAATGCAGATGCTATATTTTTATATTTTTAATGCATTAATAAAATTAAACATGTACACAAACATATGCAAACAATCAGGAAAATCGCACAGTAATTCCTAAAATAACACATAATTAAAGAAAATACCTAATTTTGGGAATTCTTTTGGAGTAATTCGTGTGAGGCAAAAATCACGTGCTCACACTTGTTAACCTGCAAGAAGATTTAAAGTTCAAATTCATCACCTCAAAGGTTTAAATCAATTGAAGCTGATGATTTCAGGGAATTACACGATGAAGATAGTTAAGTTGAAACAACTAACACGGCCAAGATATGATTTGATAAGCCCTCTAAAATATAGTAAGATGAAACTCCTAAATTTCATGGGAAAAAAAAGAACTCGTAGTGACCACGAATTTGCTGATGGAATGACTAATTTTCCAGATTCCAAATTGTTTATTTGACACTCTCGAGCACATCAAACAATCAAGTGCAACAAAATCTAAACCAGCAAAAGAAGAATCTCAAGATGTCATTGCAATACTAATAGGAATGAGCAATGATCTCCCACGGATGTAGACTACAAAACTATGAAAATTGTTCCAAACAACCTTTGGCTTTTCCTCTTCCTCTCTTCCCAAACATAACCTCTGCCCATTCTATCCCCTTTAGGAGTAGTATCTTGCATTGAAAAATGAAACTATTAGTTGCCACATTAATTACTCATAATCTATAGTTGTGAATTTCAATGTATTGATAGATACATCCTCAAAGAACCCCTTCATATACCGTAAGCCATATCAAATTTTCTAAACATTTATTGGGAAGTAATTTTACTTTAGGTTAAAGAGTAATTTGGTCAACCAATTTTTAAAGGATATTTTAGTAAACTAACTTCACCTAAAAGTGTTCATGCTTATTGTTGATTGTCAAAAGTCCCACATTGGTGGGTGACAATTTGGGTTTGAGAATTTTTCCCTATAAAAGGAGGCCTAATGTTTAGGATTGAAACACACCTCTCATTTGCCTTCTTATCTTCTTAAGGCATTTGTATCTTCTCTCTTTAGTATTATTTCACTTGTATTTTTGGAGTGAAATAAAATATTAGTTGTGTCCGAGGAAGTACGCAAAATTGGCCGAACCTCGTAAATTTTGGTGTTCCTTTTATTGTTGCTTTATTGTCTTATTTATTATTTGGTGGCTGCCATAATTTTTGGTATAGTAGTTGTCACTCATTCACACTATATACATTTGACTTCCGCAACAATTGGTATCAGAGCCAAGGTACTGTCTAAGTATGCTCTGTGGTTGCAGCATAGTCTGATCTTCCACATTAGAAAAGATTTATCTTGGTACTGTGTCAAGGTTCTGTCTTAGTATGCTCTGTGGTTGCAGCTTAGTCTGATCTTCCACACCAGAAAGGAAATAATCTTGATTTGTGTCGGCAACTATTAAATAATATTCGTGTCAAAATGGGAGATGATAAACAAGAAGAATCTACATCAAGTGTCAATAATACGTCATCGTTGGCATCCTCACTTATGACAAGAATTGTGTCAAATGCGAAATTTGCGGTAGAAATTTTTGACGGATCACGACATTTTGGGATGTGGCAAGGCGAAGTTCTAGATGTCCTTTTTCAACAAGGGCTGGATCTTGCCATTGAAGAAAAGAAACTAGATGTTATTGGAGAAGAAGATTGGAAAATTATCAACTGTGTTGCTTGCGGTACCATTCGATCCTACCTTGCTAGAGAGCAGAAATATCCATACACAAAGGAAACTTATGCAAGTAAATTATGGAAAGCACTGGAGGATAAATGTTTGAAGAAAAATAGTCAAAATAAATTGTACATGAAGAAGAGACTGTTTCGCTTCACCTATGTTCCAGGTACCACAATGAACGAACATATCACCAGTTTCAATAAGTTGGTCACAAATTTGCAAAATATGGATGCAACTTTTGATGATGGTGACTTGACCTTGATGTTGTTGGGGTCACTTCCTGATGAGCACGAGAACCTTGAAACTACTCTACTCCATGGGAATGACGAAATTTCTCTTAAAGAAGTTTGTTCGGCTTTGTACAGCTATGAACAAAGAAAGGGAGAAAAACAAAAGGGCGGAGAAGGAGAATCACTGGTTGTGAGGGGTCGTCCTCAAAATCAAATGAGGACAAAGAAGGGAAGATCCAAGTCAAGATCTAGACCCAGCAAAGATGAATGTGCCTTTTGTCGAGAAAAGAGACACTAGAAGAAAGACTGCCCAAAGTTGAAGAATAAGGCCAAACATAACAATGGAAAGGCCATTATGGATTCAAATGTAGCTGATTGTGATGATTCAGATTTCTCATTAGTTACAACAGAGCCATCAACATTATCAGACATATGGTTGATGGACTCGGCTTGTAACTATCATATGTGTCCCAACAGGGACTGATTTGTGGATTTTCAAGAAAGAGAATATGGAGTCATCCACACAGCGGATAACAACCCTCTTACCTCATATGACATTGGTTCAATACGATTGAAGAACCATGATGGAATGATCAGAACATTAACAGATGTTCGATATGTACCGGATTTGAAGAAAAATCTCATTTCTGTGGGAGCCCTAGAATCAAAAGGGTTCAAAATCATTGCAGAAGATGGAATGATGAGAGTATGCTCCGGTGCACTAGTAGTAATGAAGGCCAATCGGAAGAACAATAACATGTACCGTTATTGCGGTAGTACAGTTATTGGGACAACGATAATAACATCCAGTGACGAAAAAGATGCAGAAGCAACCGGGCTATGACACATGCGCTTGGGACATGCTGGAGGAAAATCCTTGAAAACTTTATCATATCAAGGATTGTTAAAAGGAGTAAAGGCTTGCAACTTGGAGTTTTGCGAGCATTGTGTCAAAGTGAAACAAACAAGGGTTAAATTTGGTACAACGATCCATAATACTAAAGGCATTTTGGATTATGTACACTCTGATGTTTAGGGTCCTTCCAAAACACCTTCATTGGGTGGGAAACACTATTTTGTAACCTTTGTTGATAATTTTTCCCGAAGAGTGTGAGTGTATACAATGAAGAGCAAAGATGAAGTGTTGAGAATTTTTCTCAAATGGAAGACGATGGTGGAGAATCAAACAGGCAGGAGGATCAAGTGTATTCGCACAAACAATGGAGGTGAATACAAAAATGATCATTTCAATAAGGTCTGTGAAAATGATGGCATCGTTCGACACTTCACTGTCAGACATACACCACAACAGAATGGAGTGGCATAACGTATGAACCAGACCTTGTTGGAGAAGGTACGGTGTATGTTGTCCAATGCTGGCTTGGGCAAAGATTTTTGGGCTGAGGCAGTTACATATGCATGCCACCTCATTAATCGTCTACCAACTACTGTTATTGATGGCAAGACACCATTTAAAAAATGTTATGGAAAGCCTGCTGTAGATTATGACTCTTTGCACGTATTTGGCTCAACTGCATATTATCATGTGACAGAGTCAAAATTGGATCCAAGGGAAAATAAGGCTATTTTTATGGGGATTACTTCTGGAGTCAAAGGATATTTCTTATGGTATCCTATGACAAAGAAAGTAATATTCAACAGGGATGTTACCTTTGATGAATCTGCTATGGTAAATAAGGTAACAGAAGATACCAAACAAAATGAAGGTGCTTCTAAGCAGGTGGAGTTTGAGGGAAAATTTATTTTTCCTACACAAGAAGCAGAGGAGGAAACAAATGAAGATTACCCTCTGGAAGGAGAGCCAGTAGAGGAGATTCCAACTCAGGAACCTCAACAACAACTTGAATCAATAGCAACCAGCAGGCCAAAAAGAACAATAACGAAACCTGTTCGTCTCATAGAGACGGTTGCTTGTGCAACCTCAATTGTAGCTGATGATGTTCCTACCACTTATAAAGACGCTGTCCAAAGTTCAGAAGAAGATAAGTGGAGGATTGCCATGAATGATGAAATACAGTCCCTTCATCAGAATCATACATGGAGATTGGCCAATCTCCCGAAGGGAAAGAAAGCAATTGGGTGCAAATGGGTATTTGCAAAGAAAGAAGGATTTCCTAACCAAGAAGATGTTCGCTACAAAGCAAGATTGGTGGCCAAAGGATATGCTCAAAAGGAGGGAATTGATTACAATGAAGTGTTTTCTCCAGTTGTAAAACATTCCTCCATTAGAATTATGTTGGCTTTGGTAGCACAATTGGATTTGGAACTAGTTCAGATGGATGTAAAAACTGTGTTTTTACATGGAAACTTGGAGGAGGAAATCTACATGACTCAGCCAGAAGGATTCAAAGTTGCTGGAAAAGAAAATATGGTGTGCAAACTTGAAAAATCGTTGTACGGATTGAAACAATCTTCTAGACAATGGTACAAGCGATTTGACGAGTTTATGTTGCGGCAAGGGTACAAGAGAAGCAAATACGATCATTGTGTGTATTTGCACAAGCTTAAAGATGGTTCCTTTGTATATCTTCTCCTATATGTTGATGATATGTTGATAGCTTCCAAGAATTCGGAAGAAATTGATAAGTTGAAGATTCAACTGAAGAAGGAGTTCGAGATGAAGGATTTGGGTGAGGCAAAGAAAATTCTTGGCATGGAGATAATAAGAGATAGACGTTCAAAGAAACTCTGTTTATCTCAGAAAGAATATTTGAAAAGAGTACTACAGCGCTTTGGCATAGATGAGAAGACTAAGCCAGTTAGTACTCCACTTGCTCCCCATTTTAAGCTAAGTACTACTATGTCGCCAAAAGATGAAGCTGAACGAGAGTATATGTCAAAGGTACTATACACAAATGCTGTTGGTAGCTTGATGTATGCAATGGTCTGTACGAGACCTGGCATTTCACAAGCTGTTGGAGTTATTAGCAGATATATGCATAATCCAGGAAAGGAGCATTGACAAGCTGTAAAGTGGATTCTACGGTATATTCATAATACTTTAGATGTCGGGTTAGTTTTTGAGCAGGAAGACAATCAGTCCGTATTTGGATATTGTGACTTAGATTTTGCGGGTGATCTGGACAAACGAAGATCAACTACTGGTTATGTGTTTACTTTTGCAAAAGCACCAGTTAGTTGGAAGTCTACTTTGCAGTCAACAGTTGCTTTGTCTACAACAGAGGCAGAGTACATGGCTATTACAGAGGCTGTGAAGGAGCCAATATGGCTTCAGGGGTTGCTAAAAGAGCTTGGAATTAGACAAAAAAGTATCACAATTTTTTGTGATAGTCAAAGTGCTATTCAATTAGCGAAGAACCAAGTTTATCATGCAAGGACGAAGCACATTGATGTTCGGTATCATTTCGTACGAGAATCATAGAAGAAGGTGGAGTCACGGTGAAGAAAATTCATACTACAGAGAATCCTACTGATATGCTGACAAAGGTGGTGACTGCGGTCAAGTTTCAACATTGTTTGGATTTGATCAACATTGTTGAACACTGAAGATTGAAGATGAAGACACAACTAAAATTTGTTATTGAGAGAAAGTTGAAGATGTGGAATTTCGCCAAGGTGTAGATTTGTTGATTGTCAAAAGTCCCACATCGGTGGGTGACAATTTGGGTTTGAGAATTTTTCCCTATAAAAGGAGGCCTAATGTTTAGGATTAAAACACACCTCTCATTTGCCTTCTTATCTTCTTAAGGCATTTGTATCTTCTCTCTTTAGTATTATTTCACTTGTATTTTTGGAGTGGAATAAAATATTAGTTGTGTCCGAGGAAGTAGGCAAAATTGGCTGAACCTCGTAAATTCTGGTGTTCCTTTTATTGCTGCTTTATTATCTTATTTATTATTTGGTGGCTGCCATAATTTTTGGTATAGTAGTTGTGACTCATTCACACTATATACATTTGGCTTCCGCAACACTTATAATATAGTATATGATGATATATGATATATGATATATGATAATCCTATTTATTTCACATATGATGGCATTAAAAAGTATAGATGATCGCTGATGTATTTTGAAGATGATCTTAATAATAATACTGATCATCTTTTAGAAATAAAATTTCGGTAAATTATCATTTATCTGCCCGTCTTACCAAAATTCATTTTCAAAGAGCAGAAAATATGGTGACGAAAGAAAACAGCAAAGATTGAAGTTTGTGATAGAGATGATGGGTAAAAGAGTATACTCAATAGGGTGCCTAAGAAAAAATGGAAAAAAAAAGAAAGAAAAAAAAAGTGTCTTACATAAGGGAGCAGAGTTTAAGGTGGGGTTTTTTTTCTATTGGCGTGGAAGATAAGTAGAGACGATTGTGGTATTTTAGATCGGAAATATTATGCGGGATTAGAGTTGAGAAAGTTGGATCCGATCCGAGTGCTTTCCTGTTACGTCGTTTGTGTTTTCTCGTAAAAAATTCTTTTTGGTCATAATCTTATATTGCGCACTGAAGTTTGGAGATATGACAATGATGCCTTCTGAAGTTTCTTATTGCTCCAATTACCTCACTTTCTTGTCTTATTCGATGACAATGCTTGTGGTGGAGAAAATTTATAATGAATAATTCGAATTAATTTGTCTAACTTAATTTATAAAATTGTCCTCAGGTGGACACTATACAAGCATTACGGAGAACATTTCTAAGAAAAGTTATTAATCGTGATTAATGAATCACGTTCTTATTCTTTCTTGAAAGTTATTTTTTTCTCTTTTTGTTTTCTTATTGGCTTTATGATATTGGAGAGGAAATGAGCTTTCATAACTTTTTACAATGTTAAAATTAAGAAAGTATCTATTTTAGATCTCTTATGTGTAAAAAAAGAAACGGGGTCATAAAACTAAAAACAAGTTGGCAATGACCCACAAAAATTTAAAATTTACAAAAATTTGATTGTTACCGAAGAAAAAGAATTAAGAGGAATAAGTGCACATTAATCAATTTTTCCATCCTCTTGCTAGTGAGGTGGCTAAACTAAAATACATGTTAACATCGAAAAGAAAAAAAGTTTCAAAGCATAAATCTGATACTAGCTAGAAATTGAGAGTAAAATACCACCAAAAGTTGTATTAGATGGTAATTAAGTAAAGATATGTTGAGTTTTGAGAATGGAATCATTTTTGGTGGGAATATTTTATTCCTAGAATAAAAATTTTCAGTACAAATTCAAATTAGTAGGGTCTAAAAGTAGGTACCAAACACAAGGTTAAACACTAAAAGAAAGAAAAGGAGTAGAATTAACGAGAAATCCACCACTTGATTCCATGGCCATGTTTACCTAGCAATTAAACGAGGTCAAAGTACGCAGCTATTAACGTAAGTATTCTTTATTAGCCATGTGTAATTGACTTAATGTGGTTATTGAAAAATAAGCAAGATGATGAATTTTGAGATGAGTTCATATATAATAAATATTATATCTATTAATTAAGGAATTTGGATGGATAAGAATGAAGAGGAAAATAATTTTTTTGGTGAAAAAGAATCAAGGGTTTTTTTCATGTTCAAGTCAAAGCAAGCACCTTAACTACCATTAAAGATTGAACAGGAAGAGGTTTCAAGCGGACGCATATACCAATTAATGATTTAATGGATCGTTTGCTTACTTCAACCAGCAAAGTAAGTAAAAAATACCTTCAAAACATGTGATGCTGCGGATACACTGTTTTTCCTTTAATCAGAAGTCTCGGGTTCGAGCTCTAGGTATGAAATTCTTTTTGATAGGAAACGTTTCCCCCCGAATGGAGTCCTACGCGGTGCAATTCCAAATGCGAATATCGAATACCAAATTAAAAAAAAAAGTAAGTACAGAATAAATGATAACCGTAAGTTATTGAGATCAAGTTATAAATGACGGGACAAAACTAAGAAATCACCTCTCGGTCTCACGTGTGAAATTATAGAAGATTCCCTTAAGATGATTATATATTATATATATATATATATATATATATATATATATATATATATATATTTTCTTACTATAAATATAAGATTTAGACTAAAACTTTCGAGTATTGTCGAATCTATAACTGCAACAGTATATGTTTAACCCTGTTTACTTTTAAAATGAGTAACAATTGAATTTATACGCGATTTAAAGGATATGTGATTTAATTTAGTGCGAATGAACTAATAATTGAATGAAAGGAAATCAGAGCAATCAAACCAAATATAATGGATGATTAAGTCTAGCTTTGCAATGGACGTTTAGAAATCAGTTCCGATCCAGCCCTCGGAACAGGCTCAGTTACAACTCAGTAACACAAGCAGGTGAAGAACACTTTGAACAACAACTAAAGAACAAAAATTAACTTTATTGCTTTAATATGTGTGCCAACGGTAGTCCTCAAAATATAAAATTTTTCCCCTTTATATAGTAGGGGAGTTTCAATCTTAGTACAAGTCTAAGTAAGGTAAAGATCTTTGGCTTCCAGTAAACGTTGTTACGCAGTTGATATCGAGCGAGATTTGCGTCGTAATATCCTATGGTAGGCGGATATTTCAGCCCCTCGTTTGTTCTATCTAACCGCCTTTCCCTTAGCCCCGATTCTTCAATTTGCTCGGGCTCAACACTTGGCCATGTCGTCCTCCCGGGTTCTGATATGTGGAAGCCCTTGGCATTACCCGAAGCAATATCGGGTAGCATTGTCCTCTCGTTTCTTTAGTGGGAAATCGGGGTTAACTTTTATCTTCGATTTTACCCGTACACAAATAGCATCCTCGCTTTTCGGAGAGTAGATTTATAAGAGCGAAAAGAAGTGATTAATTGACCCCGGTTCCTTCCTTCATACGCTACAATCAGGTCGATGAGTCAATGAAACGTCCCATCAGTCGCGTCATTTTGACTTCAGAAACATGTCAATCGCCGGTTGACCATCCTCGGTGGGCATCGAATGAGAAACGTCACACATTAATTATTTCCCTCATATAAAAGCTTTGGTTCTCTTTTTTTTTCTTCACTTTTTTACTTTCCGATTTCAAATCTTCTTAAGTTACCCCCGAACTTTTTACTTGCTAATAATTCTTTCAAATCTTCATATATTGTTCTTCACATCTTCATTTCCTCATCTCCAATCTTCAAACCTCCATATTTCATCTTTGAATCTTTAAGTTAGACCTTCAAATCTTCATACCCATCTTCAAACCTTCATATCCGCCTTCAAACCTTCATATTCCCAGATACCGATGGCAAAAACCTTGAAGTTCGTGCCTCAAAATACCGTCCCTTCAACTTCTACCCCAGCCGCTGATATCAAAGCGACCCTGCCGACAGTAGCCTTGGAACCTCCCCTTAAGGATGTTATTCCCAGAGGTTGTTCCATAGATAATGATTTCAAGGTCGAGAAGGCCTTCAAACAAAGGGATCACGGTGAGGAGGTGTGGAGGTATATTTGCTCCATCACCGAAGACACGCTCCCGATGATCCGGAAGGATTGCAAGTGGGAAGGCAAGAAAGTAGTCATCCCCGATGCTGATGAGGATATTACAACGCACGTGGAGGGGGTACTTAAGCGTCTATACGTACACCTTCACGCTTGGCCCAATGGACATAATGGTCCTCGATATCTGTAAGAGGTACGAGGCTGCTTTGGGCAAATCTATCCATCCTTTTGGAGGATCGTGATTCTCCTCTGCCATTTTGTCAACAACACGGAGGATTCTCGATTCACTATCGACCATTTGCTCTGTGTCTACAACCCCCGAATCTTCCGAGAGGGTTTAATCAAGCTCGCCCGACGGGTAAAGAAGTCTCCCTTCTCGAGCATCGAAAATGACATGGATCGAGACTGGCACGGGAAATTTATTCGGGTGAAGACCAAAGATCTCATTCCCTCTAATTTCCTACCATTCAGTGAAAAGTGAAACTCGACACGTAAGTTCATTTCCTCTTAAGTCATCAAATTAACTCTTTGAGTTTATTCTTCTTTTTCATTACTTGCTTTCTTGACATGCAGCGGTCGCCCGAGTCCCCAATGCAGTCCCCCATTTCAAGGAGTGGGTCGAGGGTATCTGCAAGCAGTTGACATACTCCGAGCGCGAGTGGCGCAAACTTTCTAAAGGCAAAGATGAGGCCCGTTCCCATGGTGAGTACCTTTCTTCCACTGATTGAATTCTCCTATTATTATATCATCTTTTTGACTAAGTCTCTTTTTCTTATCACAGGTTTGCCCAAGACCACTGAGCTTCGAGCAATTTTTGAGGACGAAGCCTCGTCCCCATCTGGAAAACCCTCTGCTTCGTGACAACTTTCCACCGAGGTTGCTATAAAGGAGGAGAAAAAGAGAAGAAAAAAGAGGTATTCTGGCTCCTCGGATGCTCCCACCGAAACTAAGAAGAAGAGGGTCTCGATCAGGGTCAGAAAGATTACTAAGAAAAGTACTCATGCTAGGGTCTCGGACTCTGATTCCCTCTACTATCTCAGGGACTACCCCGAGGATGATGACATGGAGTTCATTGCCACGAGCCAATCGACACCACATAGGAGCTGGCAACACCAGAGGGGGGCGACTATAAGGCTGAACCCTCCTCAGCTTAGGAGCCCAAGGAAAAATCTGTGGCCACTGCCCCTCAAAAGGCTACTCTGGTCGCAAGAGAGGCCGCCTATTGACATCCCGAGATCACTGTCCCTCATGGATCCTCTTTTTGACAAGGCTCAGGCTGTTAAATAAAAACTGATCGAGGCATCATGGGCCGCAGATGAAGCCCTTATCATGTTTTTTTAGGATATGGACGTCCGCGCATTGGAAGACTACTTCGGGTTTGTCCACCTAGAGATCCAGAAAAGGGATGTGTTGCGGGGGTCAGGTGGGCCGAGTCAGAGCCCAAAGCTTGTGAAGCAATTCCCGACCAAGAGTGCAGATCCTGAACGTAAGAAGACGGTCATGTTTATTATACCGATGGATATCAGGATGCTATCCGGACCGGTTGGTGTGGCCAGCTACCTTCGTTGCTTAGTAACGGAAGAGGACCAAGCAAAAATGAATGAGGTGGACGTGCCGATCCTCTTCAACGAGGCACATCAGGCACTGAATAAGGTATGCTTTCCTTTCCTTACATCTTTATAAAATCTATTTTGCCTTAACGCATTTTAATGATTTTGATATTTTTATTCCCCAGGCCTCGATGCTTCATCATGAGAGCTTTCATTGGTCTCGGATGGAGGTGGGTCATCTTGAGTTCAAGCTCAAGGAGCAGGTTCGATAAAAGGACATGTACAAAGCTCTTAATAAGAAAAAAGATGAGGCCCTCAGGGACCATTCCGTTCTCCAAGTTGATCTGGAAAGAGCTCAAAAGGAGGCCTCAAACGTGAAATGGTAACATGCCCTTCTAGTCGAAAAGGTAAGAGTGTTTAAGATTAATAACAAGAGGCTAAGCGCAACTGCTAATGCCACAACCTTGCAGATCCAAGAGAAGATAGACCTGATTGACCAACTTAGAGTTGAATTGAACGAGGTCAAAGCCTCAACCGAGGAGTTGAGGAGAAAAATGGACCTCTTAGCCTCGGAACGAGATGCCACCAAAGAGTATTTGGCATCAACTAAAGATCAGCTCCAGGTGATAAAGGATACGACGGACAAATGGTTTCGGCTGAATGACGAGCTTCAAGAACAAGTAGACTCGACCGTCATGGAACGGGATGCTCTCAGCCAAGAATACACCGCGTTGAAGTCCAAGTTAGAGGCGACTTCGAATGAGGCCTCCAAAGTTCAAGACTTGCTGGCCCAGTATAAGAACGATATGGAGGTTGCCGAGGCCCGTGTAATAACAAAGGACGAGTATGTGAAGTGGTTGTCTCGGAGGGAGACCCTTGAGGAGATTCATTCCCGGGAGATAGATCTAGTGGCCGAAAGCGAAGAGGCTTGAGGCCGAGGCCAAAGAGAGATATTAGCCTGATGGTTCGGGCAGCGAGTCGGGCTCCGGTGAAGACTAGGCGGGACATGCCTTAGTTTATTTTATGTTTTCCCTTGTATATATTTTTTTGTTTTGGGGTCGTTTCACAGTGCTTCTGTGAATACCTTTTGGTATATATATAAAAGTTTTTTCTTCTGCTATACAATGTGTCCTTTTCTTTTCAGTACTTGCTTATGTTCAAGACTAATAACTTGTGTTTCAGTCTTCAAAATATGACATCGATGCCTTAGCATAGAATTTGATATAACTTAGACTTTCCGCTCCCCCAAAGCTCGGATGAGGCATGGGTTAAGTAACAACTCTTAGTTGCTTTGACTTTTGAGGATTCGATAAAAAATGAAGTCTTAGTTAAAATATTTAAACATTTTAACTGGATACGATTATTCTCCGCCGAAGGTGGCTCTTTCCATAGTTGGTTCTGAAACAATCTTTCATATATTAAAAAACATGTAAGGACCTTACTTTTTATGTATGGACTCGGACGTCTCCGAGCTGTTTAAGTTGGCCGTAGCCTTTCGTGTTTGGGCCCTACCTAGTAAGCTTGGTGCCTTTAGGATTTGGTAGCCTGAATTCCCCATCTTACTGTCGGGTAGTAGTCCCCGGTTCGAGGATGCCTGTAGGCTTAAGGGTTTTGAACCCAATATTTATTCTAAGTAACTTAACAATAATATTGCTAGTGCAAATGCGAACCGATGAAACATGGAAGGCAAACTTCTTTTATTACTTTGAATGTAGTGTAAATAATCGAAGGTACAAAGTTATCTACCAGGGTGAGAATGAGCTACACGAGCATGGTTCGTTTGACCCTTACAATTAATCCTAATATTCAAGCCTTGGCTTTCAGTATCGAATAGGAATGCCTTCTAAATTTTCTAACTTAAGACTTTGGTTCTTGACTCAGGGCATTATGACCCCCTAGTATTCCTGCACGGTTTAGTTCACAACTTAATAAAATACAAAAAGCATTGCGTTCATACCTTAGTAGTAGTATTGCTTTAAATGTGCCACATTCTAATTGTTGGGTATTTGTACCCCATTTTCGGATTCGAGCTAATATGAGTCTTTCCCGGTTATACCGATAACTCTACACGTTCCTTGCCAGTTCAAGCCCAGCTTCCCGTTATTCGGGTTCTTGGTATGTAGTGTAACTCTCTTTAGTACCATTTCCCCGATTTGAAGTGTCGAAGGTTTTCCCTTCAGTTGTAACATCTCCCCGTGCATTTGTTTTGGGCCGCTAACTAGACTAGGGTGGCTTCTCGCCTTTCGTCCACTAAGTCTAAGATTGTGGCCATGGCCTCGTCATTTGACGTCTCCATAGCGTATTGGAACCTTAGGCTCGGTTCTTCTACCTCTACCGGAATCAAAGCTTTCGCACCATAGACTAGAGAGGAAGATGTTTCACCGGTGCTTGACTTCGAAGTCATTCGATATGCCCGTAAGACCTTCGGCAAAATTTCTTTCCATTTTTGTTTTGAATTGGTCAATCTCTTCTTCTAGTTCTGGAGTATAGTTTTGTTCATTGATTACTGTTGACCGTTCCCACTTGGGTGGTATGGTGTCGATAATATCTTTTTGATTTTGTGATCCTCAAAAAATTTATTAATCTTACTGCCAATGAACTGCCTCCCATTATCACACGTGATCTCGGCTGGTATCCCGAATCGACATATTATATGATCCTAGATGAAGTCAATGACCTCCTTTTCACTAACTTTCTCGAACGTCTGTGCTTTGACCCACTTGATGAAATAATCAGTCATAAGTAAGATGTACTGCGCCTTGCCAGGTGCCCACGACAAGGGCCCGACGATGTCTATTCCCTATTTCATGAACGGACAGGGGAAAGGACCGGATAAAGCATCTCCTTGGTTGGGAGATCATCGAGGCGTGCCTCTGGAATTCGTTACACTTTTGAACAAAGTCTTTTGCATCTTTTTCCATCTCGTTCTACTAATAATCGGCTCTGATCAATTTCCGAACCAATTACTCTGCCCCCAAATGGTTTTTTCAAGCACATTCGTGTACTTCCCTCATCACATAGTCGGTCTCCCCCAGACCCAAGCACCTCGCCAATGGCATGAAAAATGATCTACAATATAATTTTTCACCAACCAAGCCAAACCTATCAGCCTTAATTCGCATAGCTCTCGATTCTTTAGGATCCAATGGTAATTTCCCTTTCTGGAGGTAGTCTATGTATTTATTTCTCCAATCCCAAGTTAAGCTTGTTGAGTTTACCTTGGCATGACCTTTCTCTACCACCGAGTTCATCAACTGCACTACTACTTTGGAATTGAATTCATCAGAGTCGACTGATGACCCTAGATTAGCTAACGAGTCGGCCTCGTTATTTTGATATCAGGGTACATGCTGTAGAGTCCATTCCTTGAATTGGTGTAAGGTCACTTGTAACTTATCCAAGTATCTCCACATTCGGTCTTCTTTTACTTCAAACTTCCCGTTGACTTGGTTAAAGATGAGGAGAGAGAGTCACACTTGGCTTCAATCACTTCAACCCCCAGGCTCTTAGCTAGTTCTAGACCTGCAATCATAGCCTTATATTCGACTTCATTGTTAGTCAATTTCACAGTTCTAATAGACTGCCTTATTACGTTACCCGTAGGTGGTTTTAACACGATGCCCAACCAAACCCTTTCACGTTAGAAGCACCGTTCGTTAATAGGGTCCAAACCCCCGAGCTAGTCCTCGAGGCGAGCAGTAATTTTTTTCGAACTCGGGGATCAAGGCGCGGGTAAAGTCAGCCACGAAATCTGCCAAATCTGAGATTTTCTAGCAGTTCGGGGTTTGTACTCGATATTATACCCCCTAATCTCTACAACCCATTTGGCCAGTCAACCCGAGAGCTCGGGTTTAAGCTTAACATTCTTTAGTGGGTATGAGGTCATGACAAATATGGGGTGATACTGAAAGTACGACTTTAATTTTCTAGATGCGCTCAATAAGGGGAGTGCTAATTTTTCTAAGTGTGGATACCTTGTTTTGGCATCGCCTAGGGTTAAATTAACATAATAAATAGGAAACTGTGTACCTTCTTTTTCTCGAACCAGGACACCACTTACCACTACCTAGGAAACTGCCAAGTAGAGGTATAACTGCTCGTTTGCCTTCGGGGTATGCAACAAAGGGGCTTGATAGGTATTGTTTGAGTACTTCTAAATCTTGTTGACATTCCAGGGTCCAAGAGAAGTCGTTCTTCTTCTTTAGTAATGAGAAAAATTGGTGGCTTTTGTCGGATGACCTCAAAATAAATCGGCCCATTGGGCTATCTGACCGGTGATATCTTCTATGGATTGTATCTTGTCCGGGTTGATCTCTATTCCCCCGTTGAGTACCATAAAATCGAGGAACTTGCCCGAGCCAACCCCAAAGGCACACTTTGTATACGGTAAAATCGGAGGGTCCAATTTCTCGTCATTAAGGGGTTTCGGGAAGTCATATCAAGATCTCGAGGCTGTGGGGTTGCGGTCGAGTACTCTCCCTCGATGTTCATTTATGCTTGACCCAACGACAATGCCGAGGATAGGGAATTCCCAAGGCAAGAAGGTAACACCGGCAGAGTCTGGTATCATGTCTAGCCGTCCCATCTCCGTATCTTTACAATTAATACACTCTGTACCATGTTGTATTTCCCCTCCTATATAAAGGGGATCCTCACCACCTTGTAAAGGGCTGCTGTTGCTCCAACCATTCCACATAAAATCAATAACATCCTCTCTCTCTCTCTAACGTATTCTCTCGACGATGTTGCTTACCACTTTCATATTTGTTCTTCATTCATTGCTTGTTATTGGCCATATAGAGCCTCCATTGATTATACTCTAACTGTTAGCCCCTTCCCGATTACCCCCGATAGCTCGAGCCCAAGCATCGACCTCGAGGTCCTTCATCGGTTATCCTGAGGCCCGAACGGCTAACCCCTCGGTTTGATTATAACTCTGCTTTAGTTCGTAATTCTGCCGTTAAGCTTTACATATCAAGCATCAACTGCTCTAATAGCTAGCATAAAAATAGATCACGTATTTTTAGAGTCCCATCAACCAATTTAATTGTTATTACCATTTTCACGGTAAACAGTTTGGCTCCCACCGTGGGGCTAAAAATAATTGTGATTATTTTCTTGCTGGTTTCGTTATACAATGCAAGTGATCTTTCACACTTTTTCTTGTCCATGATCTTCGATTTTAGGTCAAAATGTTTGGCTCGGTAAACAGAGTTGAGAACGACAACCTTGAAAACCACAAAGAAAATAGTGTGGCTGTTCCAGTTATTGACGCGCCACTATAGAACCCCGATAATGCACCTGAACTGATTCCAGTAGACGTGGATTCACAAGACGCGCAGCAGGTCGACGAAACCTCGCACACCGACATGAGCATACAACATGGCGACAAACAGGAAGCCCAAAAAACCCCAGCCCGAGAAGAATAGGAAGTTAGTCTTCATGTTATTTTTGAAATGTTACAGGCACAACAGTTGGCTATCGCTCAGTTGTAAAGCCACCCGAAGACTCCCAGCACAGTAGCACTGGAAACTACTCCCCCGACCGAATAGGTACCGGAGAGATCGAGCAATAATTATCAGTAGCCGATCCTTCCATCGTGAAAATGCCGGAGGGCCTCACCAAAACATCGAGTCAGGCAAGAAAATGATAGCATCCAACGACAAAAAGGTCGAAACCTATAACTTCAGAGTCGACCAAATCCCGGGCGCACCCCCAGTCCTGAAGGGTGTAGATTCGAAGAAGTTCGTACAATGGCCGTTCCCAGAGGAAGTGGCTCCGAAACCTATTCCAAAGAAGTTCAGAATGCCAGAACTCCCAAAATACAATGGGACCTCAGATCTCAACGAGCATGTCACTGCCTATACGTTTGCGGTAAAGGGCAATGATATAAAAGACAATGAGATCGAGTCCGTCTTACTGAAGAAGTTCGGAGAAACACTCTCGAAGGAGGCCATGATGTGGTATCACAACCTAGCTCCCAACTCCATAGATTCATTTTCCATGCTAGCAGATTCCTTCACAAAGGCGCATGCCAGTGCCATCAAAGTAGCAACAAGGAAGTCTAGCGTATTCAAAATTAAGCAGCGGGAGAACGAAATGTTGCGAGAATTCATATCTCGTTTCCAAACGGAACGAATGGAACTACCCCCGGTCTACGATGACTGGGCAGTGTAGGCTTTCACTCAAGGCTTGAATGAACGAAGCTCGATGGCCTCAAGGCAGCTGAAAGAGAATCTGATCGAATATCCCGCCGTAACCTGGTCGAACATCCACAATCGGTATAAGTCAAAGATCAGGGTCGAGGATGACCAGTTGGAAGCCCCCTTGGGCTTAGTATATCTGAGCAGACTCCTGGCGAATGAGTCAAAATCGAATAAAGAGAGGTATCAGCCATACCCCGATGATAGGAGGAATGCCCCGAGACGCTATCCGCCTTGCAACGATCGATTGGTGAATAATGGATAGAACCCTCGGGGACCCATCAATAGAGGTGGATTCGATGGGGAAACGAGGCCAACGGGGGCACCTCCCCTATCAGAATACAACTTCAATGTCGATATATCAGACATCGTGTTCGCCATCAGCAAGATTAGGGACGCCAAATGGCCCAGGCCTATACACTCGGATCCTTCCCAAAGGAACTACAACTTGATATGCAAATTTCACAACTCGCACGGGCACAAAACTGAGGATTGCAGGAAACTCTGTGAGGAAGTGGCCCGGCTACTCGATAACGGACACCTTCGGGAATTCCTCAGCAACCGAACTAAAACCTAGTCCCGAGAAAGAGAAACAACCAAAAAGAACAAAGCAGACGAACCCCAACACGTCATCCACACAATTTTTTAATATGCTCCCTCGGCTGTATTCAAATGAAGGACCACATCACATCCGCCAAACGATCACCGGAACCCAAGAGCGCCATCGTCACTAAGTATAATCATTTCTCCCTTTTTCTATCTTCTACTTCACGGTAACTCTTGTGCAGGCCATCAACCAAAGCAGTCGAGATGCCGATCCGGCTCGAGGACCTCGAGGTTTCAACGCGTCCGTTGCACTCTTTTCCTTCGACCGTGTTTTTATCCCGAAATGGGTTTTTGCCGGCAAAGTTTTTAACGAGGCAATGCCCACGCGCTACCTAAGGAGGTCCCAACAAGATTACAAGGCTTCTTTTGCAATCAACCCTGTACCAAGAAACGACAAACAAGGTTCCAATAGGAAATGATGTACTGGGCCAAACGGTCGAACGAACCGCGTCCGTATAATCCGGGCTTACGACAACAAAACAACATGTACTTACGCCAAACAATCAAAGAATATCTTTCACCAAAAGCATCTCGTACTCCAAAGAAAATTCAACGTTCATAGCTAGGATCCCTCCATTGAGTACGTCCCGAAATACTCGGAGACTAGCGCCAATAATTTGATATCCACATGGCCTTAAGATTAGAACTCCATGCTCATAAGTCCTCAATGAGGCAATTCTGAGCTCACGAGTAATGGCCTCCGAGCCTAAGCAAACTCGATGACTCGGAGACTATCACCAATCGCCATTATCTTAAAAACCCGAGGCCGTAAGACCCCGAGCTGGCAAACCCGATCTAGCAAGATCTATTTAATATAGCAACAAAAACTGTAAGACCTCAACAGGCATGATAAAACTGTAAGACCTTAACAGGCATGAAAAAACTGTAAGACCTCAACATGCATGAAAAAACTGTAAGACCTCAACAGGCATGAAAAAACAGTAAGACCTCAACAGGCATGAAAATTTTGTAAGACCTTACTACCGGCATAAAACTCGTTCCCGAAGTTTAGGCTATATGTCGCATTTGTAAGACTCCCTAAAGGGCATACCCTCGATGTAGATGCCTAAACTACCACACTCGGGATCAAAAATGGCTCCGGCCAAACACAAATGACTACGGTCAATAGGGCTACACCAGACAAATTAACGCGAACAGGGACGCCCGACCGTCGCTATAAAATCACAGGCCATTACTTCGAATCTACTTCGAAAAGAATCGGTTAAATAGGCTACCCTCGACAGGAAAAAGAGCTTTGACCATGTCAGCTCCAAATCACAAAGCTTCGAGCTACTCAGCCTACGAGCTAAACCTTCCGAGGTGCTCAAATATTGCTGCAAACAACTTGAAATCGAGGTTCTTTTCGAACTGACAATGGGTCAGGCAAAATAATTTCAAAAAGTCCTTAACAAGAGGAAAACAAAGCCTACATATGCCCAAGCGCAAAGCATAAGAGCCATTGTCACCAACCAAATGAGCCTCAGGGCCACACACTAAAACCAACGACCAAAAGCGTAAGAGCCACTATCGCCAGCTTAAAACTTGAAAGCTTGAGGGTCAAAATGAGCTCGAGTTGTAACCCGATTCAGAATCCGGATCCAAAATAGTTAACTAATACATGCCTAAGGGCAAAACATAAGAGCCATCATCGCCCGCTTCAGGAGCCTCAGGGACACGCACATAAAAGGTCGCTTCGACCCAAGGCGTAAGAGCCATTGTCGCCAGCCCATGAAATTACAAAACTTGACGGTCGATTGGGAGTGTAAAGGGGGAGTGCAAGACAGCGTGAAATGCAGGGTACCTATTTCTCCAGGCGGATCTCTCGGCTCCAGCTCCGGTCCACCTCGCGCCGCATGGAAATCAGCTCGCTTTCCTTTTACGTACAAAGAAGCTTAAGGGATTTCTCCATATCCAAAGCCTCCCGCAATGGGGCCTCGCTACGAAGCAACTCGGATTTAAGCCTGTCAAAGGCCTATGAAAGAAAACTAAATAAAAAATAAAAAAAGAGAGAAAGGCACAGGGCCGGAATAATCTTACAGCAATAAAAACTCACCATGAGGCCAAGCCGATGAGCCTCGCCAAAGGACGAAGCAGTATCCAATGGCTTACCGCCTTCAGAAGGTGGCCGATCGACCGAATCGCTTCTCCTTAACCGTTAAGAAGGAGTCGCCTCACTGCAAGCCCTTTCGCACCCCGAGCATCTTTTCGTTTGTCATAACTCCTCGATTCCGAGGCCAACAATATCTCCTCCTTCCCTAGAGGACACAACCTCATTTCGAAAGAACCCCCAGCACATGCGACAGTTGAGTTAAATAAGCCGACAAGAAAGGTGCCATTTTTATGAAGCAAAGCTCTGGACACCTACCACGATGCTTTACCTCCCATCTCCCTTTGGACAGATCTCGCCACCGGCGCCTATCATAAATCGAGCAAGCTGCCAACTTACGAGACCACTCGGCTAAATCGAGGACCTTGTTTGGCGACCAATGAGTTGCTACAAATATGGAATTAAAAGATATCATTATGGAGCCTGCCTCCGATCAAAACAATGATAGTTCAGATGAGACACTTACGTGTGAAGTTCCATTTCTCAGGAAATGGCAAAAATTCTCTAGGAATGACATCGATCGTTCGAATCCAAGCAAACCGATTCATCCATTCACGATCCTCGTCTTCCTCGCTACCGACGATAGGAGCTCAGGTGGATCGACGTTGGAGAGCAATCAAAACCCAGTAATGAGTGGCCGATATAACCTCACGAGATGGCTGAGGGTAAACTCTATCCCGTCCTTATTGGAAAAATATCTCATCGTTTGCATTATTTTCCAAAGGAAGGGATGAGCATGTGCTAGCGTAACCTGGTATCTCTGACAGAAATCAAGCACGACCCGATCGGGGGAACCCGGTGCAAAAACATGCGTGCATAAGCTCAAAAACCCCTCAACGTATGTCATGACGCTCTCCTCGGGAGAAGGTAGTTGTAATACCCCGCCTTCTCCCCATCCGCAGTCTTTTCTGATCATTTCGAGGTTTTCCTCTCCCACTGATGAGATGATCCTCGACACATGCTCCCGGTGACCCGAAACATTAGGAGGCCTCCCCGATGCGACGACTCTCCTCGAGGCAGGGCACCCCATGGCTCATTCACCGGGCATCGGCGATGAGTCGCTATCACTAACCAAATGCGGAGCATAGGAAGAACTCCCCTCTACCCGACTATCAGACGTTGATGTAGCAGTCATAGCTACGATAGAACAGGAAGAGAAAGATGCAGACTTGAGCAAATATTTTGAATTGGGGCAATGGAAGAACTAGCACAAAATGCCAGGTTCTGCGGAAGAGACAGTTTATCAATGCAATAGAATCACCATTGGAAAGGCAGAAGAATGAATATATAGGGGAAAAACAGCAACTGCCTGCCTACCCAAAAGGCCAATTAATCCTGGCCGCTTTAACGTCACCCTCTCCTAGGGAAACATACTAGCGGAATCGCCCCGGTCCCCCTCTTACCAGATCGAGCGAATGTTGCTATCCCGCAGAACCCAAAAAACTGCGAGGCCTTTGGGGCTCCCCGTTATCGCCAGCATCGGTCCAATATGACCTGTTGATTTAACCCCGGGGCATGGCCATTTTGAGGGTCCCGGTTGCTCCGAGAATGGATTTCGAAGGGCCAACGTCAAAAGTCAAAAGTCAATCCGCAAAAGCAAGGGAACAAAGAAAAAAGAGACTGAAAAAACTAATAGGAGGAAAATCCCTCTTTTTTACGTTGCCAATAACATACCCACAAGAGACATCTTTACAAACCTATCCCCCGAGGGCTACATACAAAGGGAAAAAGAGGGGATACAAAACAACTTGGGGACTACACCCTATCACTACTATCTTCGCCCTCATCGGGGGAAATTAAAAGCGCCAGTTCTTTCTCCAATTTGCGGGCTTCCTCGAGATCAGCTGATAGGTCGATGCCTCTAGCCCCGATCTCCTCGAGGGTCTCTCTTCTCGCCTCCGCCTTAACATGATTAACAGCTCGAGCTAGCTTCTGCTCAACTGCTATCGATATGTCATGGCCTATTTTGTGCGCCGTGGCTGCGTCCTCCAGATAAGTGGAAGCATTTCTTTCAACCTCGGACTTGGCTGCGGCCAAGGCAGCAACCTCCTTGCGAGCATTCCTAAGAAGATCCCGGGATGTCGCCAACTCCTCAGTCGCTACTTCACTTTGCTTCCTAAACCCGGAGATCTCTCTGTTCAGTTGGATAATCTGTGAACCATTTTGCTCGACCTACAAAAGAAAGGTAAGCCAATGTGTGTCGGAATACTGGAGCAGAAGTCGGGTACAAGAAAGGGAAAATACCTGTGCAGCAAGGTTGGCCTTTTCCCGGAGCGCCATCTCCAAAGCAGCTTGGAACTCTCCTAGTTCTTTCCCTCCCCGGGCAGAGCGAGCCTCCGAATCCCGCAACATCGAGATAAGTTTCTTACACTCCTTTTCATGGTAAGAAAGATCCTCACAGAGCCGAAGGAAGGCATGATTGTATATATCCTTGCACTGCGGCATAGTGGAAAAGTTAGAAAGACAAAGAACGACGCCCGAGACTAAAAGAAATGCATGAAAGATGGCTATCACCTACCGCATGAATTTCTCCGCCGCCGAGAACGTCAAGACCGACACTATATATAATACCATCGAAGATCTTGGCAAGAGAGCCTCCCCCTTGGAGAGGAATCCCCGCTTTGACGATGTCCGCTTCTTGAGTGTCCCTCAGTTCCCCTGATGAGACTTGAAAGCATGAGATGAACTTGTTCATGTCGCCGACTTCCCAAAGGCAACCCCTGCTCCTGAAAAGCTCCGGGCCCCGACACTTCAAGATCGATGGCAGTGGTCCCCCAAATGGAAACTGCACCAAACTCAGTCATGCAACTCGAGGCCACATCAACACCCTTCTAGAGGGTCTTCGGTCTATGGGACCGACCTGAGTCAGCCATCCTAGATTCAGCGGCCTCCGGACGAGACACCTGCGAGGCTTTCGTAATCGACCTTGTCCTCCGCGCTAACGGGCATTCATCATTGTCTTCTTCCTCAGCGCCAGGATTTGCCCCTAAAGTTGAAGCAGAGGTCCTAGTAACGGCTTAATGCTCGATTGACCTGGATTTCTTTGCCACAGGAGGATCAACAGCCGCCTCACCTTCCCTCTTCTTGCCCTTACCGGGCTCCGAAACCTCCACTTCACCACCAGGGGCGGCCTCATCTGCATATTCTCGCCAAGACCTGAACAAGCACAGTAACTGCAAGACGTCATCATTAAGGGCGCAGGTAGAAACACAGATACGAGGCATAGGCGGTAAGGAAACTCTACCATGATTCTTGGCCACCTATCGCTCCTTGGCTAGTTCGGTCCAAGATCGAACAAGATATGGGAATGCCTTGTCCAACCGCTCGATCCATACTGACAAATCCGGAACCGCATCGAGGCACCAAGCAGCAGCTGCAGAAAGCACAGAAAGGTAGTTATTTCAAAAGAAAAGTATTAAAAAGTGGTTAAGGGAAAATTGCTTACGTTGCGTGTTCCATTTCTCCGGGAAGGTCATCCTCCAGGCCGGGATGATATCCGAGGTCTTTACCCAGACAAATCTGCTCATCCACCCTCGATCCTTTCCCTCGTCGATGCTCAAGAAAAATGATTTTTTAAATCAATGATGGAGCCTGATCAAACCTCGATAAAATCAAGGGCTATACATCCTGATCAAATGATTGAGGGTAAAGGTCTCACCCCCAACCCCTTCGATGAAATGGTAGAGCATCAATACTATCCTCTAGAAAGAAGGGTAGATCTGACCAAGCGTCACTTGGTACTTGTCACAGAAGTCAAGAATAACCGGGTTTATCTATAGGGGTGAGGATTCGGAAGAGTTATCAGGACCCAAGGTGAACGGGTAGGTATCCACGTAAAGAAAGACGGCCTTATAGTCCGTTATATTCTCATTAGGACCGGGAATCTCCACCCCCACTGCCTCGCTCCATCGGTAGTCTGTCCTTACCGTTTGTATGTTGGTCACGACGCTAATATATCGGGACACATGCTCACACCGTTCCGGTGTGGATGAAGTGGTATCGATGTTAAAATCCTTTGACATATCAAGATTAGGTGGAGTACACTGTTCAAAGGAAGGAATTTCTCTGGCTTTCTCTTTAGACATTCGAGATGATGATGCAACTTCATTCTGCCGAGGAACCGTCCTAAAAGTCCTAGCCATATCAATAGTAAAATTTCTCTAAAACAAGATGGAAGAGTGTAAAAGGCGATGAGTTCTGACTCGTGAATTTGAAGATGGGGTGAAAATAAGGAGTGTCAAACAGTCGATACATTTATAGGAATCGCTTGGGCAGCGGAAAGGACAAGCCAATGGCTGTTCGTGTGTTCCTTGATTATCGCATTTAACGACAACCTTTGCATGGTTTTCTGGAACATGGCATTTAATGCTCTTATCGGTTGATGTAATGACAATGATGTCCTTGGAACGACGACTCAAAATCATTTCCTATTACTTCATTCCAGGAAACGCGGAGACTATCTGTATACGATAAAATCGAAGGGTCTAATTTCTCATCATTAAGGGGTTTTAGGAAGTCATATTGAGATCTCGAGGCTATGGGGTTGCAGTTGAGTTCTCTCCTTCGATGTTCATTTATGGTCGACCCAACGACATTGCCGAGGATGGGGAATTGCCAAGGCAAGCAGGTAATACCGGCAGAGTCTAGTATCATGTCTAGCCGTCCCATCTCTGTATCTTTACAATTAATGCACTCTGTACCATGTTGTATTTCCCCTCCTATATAAAGAGGATCCTCACCACCTTGTAAAGGGCTGCTGTTTCTCTAACCATTCCATATAAGATCAATAACATCTCTCTCTCTCTCTCTAACGTATTTTCTCGACGCTGTTGCTTACCACTTTCATATTTGTTCTTCATTCATTACTTGTTATTAGCCATATAGAGCCTCCCTTGATTATACTCTAACTGTTAGCTCCTTCCCAATTACCCCGATAGCTCAAGCCCGAGCCCAAGCATCGACCTCGAGGCCCTTCATCAGTTAGCCCGCGGCTTGGATAGCTAACCCCTCAGTTTGATTATAACTCTACTTTAATTCGTAATTTTGCCATTAGGCTTAACATATCAAGCATCAACTGCTCTAACAACTAGCATAAAAATAGATCACGTATTTTTAGTATCCCATCAACAAATTTAATTGTTATTACCATTTTCACGGTAAACACACTTCTCCAGATTCAACTTCATGTTGTATTTCCTTAGTATGTCGAAGGTTTCCTACAAATTCTTCAAATGGTCCTCTACTCACAGGGACTTAACTAACATATCGTCAATATAAACCTTCTTTGATTTTCTTATTTGTTCTTCGAACATCCGTTAACTAGGCGTTGATTTGTGGCACCGACATTTTTTAGCCCAAACGGCATTATGTTGTAATAGTTGGTGCAGAATTTAGTTATAAAGTAAGTCTTTTCTTGGTTGCCCGGGTCTATCTGAATTTGGTTGTACCCGGAATAGGCATTGAGAAGACTTAGTGTCTCGTGCTCGGTCGTCGCATCGATTATTCCGTCGATGTTAGGCAAAGGGAATGAATCCTTCAGACATGCCTTGTTTATGTCCTTATAATCTACACGTATTCTAAGTTCCTTTTTTAGGCATGACCACTATGTTAGCTAGCCAATCCTGGTATTTAACTTCCCGAATGTAACCTATTTTCAGAATTTTAGATATCTCATCTTTGATGAATGCGTGTTTGATCTCAGACTACAGCCTTCTCTTCTGTTTGACAGGGTAATTTTGGATCCAAGCTTAATTTGTGAGTTTTCACCTCCGGTGGAGTTCCTGTCATATCTAAGTGGGATCGAGAAAAACAATCAGCATTAGCTTTAAGGAAATCAATAAGTTTGTTTCCTGAGCTCGGGAGTTAACCTCGTGCCCAGGTATACCTTTTATCCGGTAGGTACTCGATCAGTATGACCTCCTTTAATTCCTCGATTTTCAATTTGGTAGCATCAATATCATCGGGTGCTATAAAGGATCTCAGGACACCGAAGTGTTCCTTCTCATTTGCTGTGTGTTCCTCTTATTTCCCCCGTCTGGTCAGGGTCGGTACCGCTGATTGCTATTTGGTTTCTTTCTCTTTGACTAGTCCCATACTTTTTGATGTTATGACCGCGGGCACCGGGATCACTTCGTCGACAGTGAACATCTCCTTTGCGGCAGGTTGGTCCCCGTAGACCGTTTTGATTCCACCTAGAGTGGGAAACTTCAATGCTTGATGTAGGGTCAAAGGTACCACTCTCATGCTGTGGACCCATGGCCTCCCGAACAAGGCATTGTATCTCATATCCCCCTCGATCACATAAAATTTTGTTTCTTGGGTGGTCCTGACAGATTTTACTGGTAGGGTTTTATTTCATCCTTTGTTGTCTCGCATGCCATATTGAACCCATTCAATACTCGTACTGCCAGTATGATTTGGTCCAATAACCCCAACTATTCTACGACCCTCCATCAGATGATGTTGGCCGAGCTACCTGGATCAATTAACACACGCTTAACTTGAGATTTTTTGATAAGTACGAATATTATAGTGTATCGCTGTGAGGCTGGATGATGCCCTCGACATCCTCGTTGCTAAACGAAATGGACCCCTCCGGGATATAGTCTTGGGTGTGTTTTTCCCTTGTGATAGAAACTTTGGTACATTTTATCATTGGCCTTGTGGGGCATCCACTTCCCCAATGATCATGTTGATCATGTGTTGAGGCTCTTCCTGCACAATATGTTTGTTGGCGTACCTGTTTTTGAAATGATTTTTGTCCTGCTCACTTAGGAATTTCTGAAGATGCCCATTGTTGAATAGTCGAGCCACTTCTTCCCTTAGCTGTTGACAATCTTCGGTCCTGTGACCGTGAGTACCATGGTATTTACATACCAAGTTGTGATCCCTCTGTGCGGGATCATACTTAAGTGGCCTAGGCCATTTGGTCTCCTTGATGCGACCAATGGCTGACACTATACATGCAACATCCACATTGAAGTAATATTCTAATAGTCTATAGAGCCTCCCTGCCCCCAAGTGATCTGTCGAAACCGTTTTTATTCCTCAAACACCGGTTGCTAGGTCCTTGGTCGCTTCTCTTGTCGTTCCTAGTTGGGTGGCGACCGGGTCCTTTTCCCTCTGTGTCTGAGTTATATGCCTGATACCGATCTCGGACCAGCCTTGGCACCTAATCCATAATTCTTTTAGATTTGTCGTTCGCTCTATTGGGGTAAACAGACCCCAAGGGCCCCCCAGCTAGTCGTCCTCAACTCTGATCTTCGACTGATACCTGTTATAAACATCGATCCAAGTAACAGCCAGGTACTCCACCAAGCTTTGCTTCAACTGTTGAGAAGCAATGGAACTTTGGGGGTTGATCCCTTGCGTGAGCACTTAAATGGCCCAATCATTTGTGATCGGGGGTAGGTCCATTCGCTCCAAGTGGAACCTCGACACGAACTCCTTTAGCATCTCGTTGTCTCTTTGCTTGACTTTGAAGAGGTCCAATTTCCTCTTCTTGACCTTGATGGCGCTAGCATGGGCTTTAACGAAGGCATCTGTAACCATAGCAAATAAATCAATAGAATTTGGAGGCAAGTTATGGTACCATATCATCGCCCCTTGGGACAAGGTTTTCCCAAATTTCTTCAATAACACTGACTCGATCTCATCGTCTTCTAGGTCATCGCCTTTTATTGCGCACGTATTGGAGGTTACATGCTCGTTTGGATCTATGGTCCTATTATATTTGGGAATATCGGGCATTCAAAATCTATTCGGAATTGGCTTCGGTGCCGCATTTGGGGGCAAAGGTTTCTGAATGAATTTTTTGGAATCAGGCCTTTTCAATATCGGAGGCTCTCCCAGGATATGATCGACCCTCGAATTTTATGTTTCCACCTTCTTGTCATTTGCCTCTATCTTTTTCTCACTAGACTCCACCCACTTTGTTAGCGCTTCGAGCATTTTCATCACCTCAAAAGTTTCTCCAAGTCCGTACTCATCCGGTTCAACGACAATCTGTTTATCTCTTCGAGCATCTTCTCTAACCCGCTCGGGTTTGGTCCTGTTCTAGACGTGATTTTGAGTCTATAGCTGTGCTATTGCCACTTGCTGAGCTTTTAGCATTTCAAAAATCAATCGTAATCTAACTCCATAACCTTCCATTTTAGGTGTTTCTCGAGCTGATAGCCGAGGTGCCTCGCGAATGCTATTTTCGGGATCAGTTGGCAGGTTGATGTTGATGGCAACTTGTGAGTTAGCATCGACCGGTTCAAATATTGGGTCACCATTAGGATTAATAGGGGTTACGTCATTGCTTGGTACAATGTTATTATTTTCATTGTGGTGACCTGATGTCAAACCTCGAACCTAGGGGCGAGACTAGCACCAGGTGCCTCACCTATCCTTGCGTACCAACTTACGACTAAGGGACTCTGAACATGTGATGTCATACTTTGGCCATGGGCCACATTGCAAAACAACTGCGAATGCTGACTAAATATCAATATAAAGCTGGGCCGACAAGGCTGTCATAATTATTGTAGCTGACAAACCAGCCAAATATACATACAAGGCATACAAGCCCAATATTTTGCACTAACTGACATGATATGTCTACAAGCATCTACTAGTGGATATACTATGATCGGAACAAGGCTCCAACTTACTCATAACATATATACATATATACAAAGATGTACGTAAAGCTCTAGACCCGGCAACTCCGAAGGGTATGGAGCTTACCGATCTAGTTGAACTTGGGCAACACCTAATAAGGAGCTCTACCCGTCTGTCTGTCTAAACCTGCATGCATGAAATGCAGCGCCTCCAAAAAAGGGACGTCAGTACGAAATTATGTACCGAGTATGTAAGGCAATATACTAAAAGCTAAAACTAAACTGATAATATAATAACTGAAAGCAACTAGGAGTCAATGATAATCTAAAGATATACTTACCTGCTGATATTGGCTTAACTCTCTCAATATAGCAAGTAAAATAGATGTCCGGTCTTATAAGGCTCGGTATATATATAACTGCTCTGCCGTAGTAGGCTTGCTCATAGGCGCTTGGCCATACTAGGCTCTGTATCTCGGCTAACTGGGCTCGCTCATAGGCGCTCGACCATAGTAGGCTCGGTATATAACTTACAATCTGATTAGAGGTTGCCCAATAGGGGCCTGCCCATCGATTATAGCTCGATGGTAATGAAAATACTGTAATACTGTATATATAGACTCTCTGCTCTCTTTACTGGAAGAAGGAGATACTCAACTGAATATTGTACTTACAAGACTAGGAAAAATATACGTAAATTCCGGAACATGAATTTTTATTTATGCCTCGTTATAAAACTTGTGTAATTACGGGATCATGCCAAAATGAAAGAAGGGCTTAGCTTTAACATACCTGGAGTAGGGAAAAATCCGTATGATGTTCTTGGAAAAGGTTGCATCGTACTCCTCTAGAACCACAAAATTTTACCTTGCTAGGGTTCTAATAATTCTCGTCAGATTTCTTTTGTAGGAAGTGGTTGAAGAAATCACGTTGCTAATGTTAGTTGTAGGAATTTGAAGGAATTTTATAGGATTTTTAGAAGTCATGTTACTAATCTTTGCAAGAGTTTTACATCTGATTGTATTGAAAATGTTAAGAAGGAAAGTGTCTTAGGTTGCCATATTAGGAAAGTGTCTTAGGAAAATATTTGTATTTAAATCCTAATAATGAGGTGTCTTGTAGTCACTATAATAGATTGCCACTTAATCTCAAATGACCCCTTAGTCATTTGTTTGGTTAGCTCCTTGCTGCCACTTGGGGGTGGGTGTAACGATCCGGCCGGTCATTTTACGAATTTATGCCCTGATCCCCTATTAACTACTTTACCCGTGTCTGCTTTTTCTATGATGAGTTGCCGGGAGGATTTATTTGGAGTTTCGGAGAGATTTGGGACACTTAGTCCCTAAATGAGAGTTTAAGTTTTAGAAATTTGGACCGTAGTCGGAGGAGTGTGAAAACAACCTCAGAGTGGAATTCCGTTGGTTCCGTTAGCTCCATTGAGTGATTTCGGGCTTAGGGATGTGTTCGGATGGTGTTTTGTAGGTTCGTAGCTTATTTAGGCTTGAAATGCCGAAAGTTGAGTTTTGAAGTTTTCGGTTCGATAGTGAGATTTTGATCTAAGGGTCAGAATGGGATTCCGGAAGTTGGAGTAGCTCCGTAGTGTTGAATGTGACGTGTGTGCAAAATTTCAGGTTATTCGGACGAGGTTTGATATACTTTTTGATCGAAAGCGTAAATTGAGAGTTTTGGAGTTCTTAGGCTTGAATCCGTGGTTAATTTGATGTTTTGATGTTGTTTGAGGTGTTTTAAGGATTGGTATAAGTTTGGACAGTGGTATTAGACTTGTTTGTGCTTTTGGTTGAGGTCCTGGGGGCCTCGGGATGATTTCGGATGGTTGACAGAAGGATTTGGAATTTGGAGTTGCAGTTGAAGCTGCTGATTTCTATCATAGCCGCACCTACGGTTTGGTCCCGTAGGTGAAGAGCTGCAGAAGCGGCGCTAGAATCGCAGAAGCGGAAAGGGGGAGAGCCAGCAGGAGCCGCAAAAGCGGTACCACATCTTCGTATGGGAAATCGTAGGTGCGAAATCTGAGTTTAGTAAATTGTCGCAGATGCGACCTTTGTTCCGCAAAAGTGAGACCACAGGTGCGGTCCCATGACCGCAGAAGCAGATTCGCTGGGCAAAACATATAAATAGTTGCCTTCGCGAATTTGATTTATTTTTTTCACCTCTTTTCAAACGAGAAGAAGCTTTGGGGAGCATTTTCATGGGAGATTTTAAGAGGAATTTATTGGGGTAAGGTCTTTAGTCCTTAAACTCGTTATTGAGGTGATTTTTATCATTGTAAGCATGAAAATTTAAGGAAAATCAGTGGTAAATTAGGGGTTAGGGCTTGGTTAATTAGAGAGTTTTGAGTGATGATTTGAGGTCCGATTTTGGTACTTTTTGTATGACTGAACTCGTGAGAGTATGAGAATTCTGAAAATGTAAATTTTACCCGATTCCGAGACGTGGGCCTGAGGGGCATTTTGGTTATTTTACCTAATTTTGCGTATTAGCCTAGAATTTATTTGTAGAATCAGTTACTTGAAGTGTTATTTACATTATGCAATTGAATTGAATATATTTGGGCCATTTGGAGTCAAGTACTCATGGCAAGAATGTGGTCTCGGGTTGATTATTGCGCTGGTTCGAGGTAAGTGGCTTGCCTAACCTTGTGTAGGGAAAACTCCCATTAGGATTTGGTATTATTGATAATTGAAATGCCTTGTACGTGAGGTGACGAGTGCGTACTTGTGCTAATTGTTGAAAAATCCGGATTTCATTAAGTAATTACTAGTATGTTTTTTTCTTGTTTATACTACTTGCAATTTAAGACTATTGTTAGCTTAGGAAAGCATGTCTAATTGACTTAATTGCCTTACTTGCTCAAACTGCCTTATTTGGATTACGTGCAGCATGCTAGGGTAGAAATACCTATTTTACCTTGGTATGGAACTTGAATTGAACTGTGTACTCTTCTTGTTGTTGCTGTATGTTTACTTTGGGACTACGGGACAGTATCCCGGGAGATTCCCCTGTATGTTTACTTTGGGACTACGAAACGGTATTTCGGGAGATCCCCCTGCACATTTACATTGGAACTACGGGACTGCACCCGGTAGATTCCCCCTGTACTGAGTATTTACATTTGGGACTACAGATCGGTATTTTAAGAGATCCCCTCGCATTATGAGTTGGACTACGAGATGGTATCTTGGGAGATCCACTGGATATTTATATTTGGGACTATAGGACGGTATCCTGGGAGATCCCCGGTTGTTATCCTTGTGCTGAGCTATATTTCTTTCTGTGTTTACTTTGCCTCTGTAGTAGTTGTTGCTGTCCTTTATATCATGTGTTACTTTTACTGTTGTATTACTTATATTGCTTTGTTCTAAACTGTTGAACCTTATATTTTATTTAACCTCAGTAGGTCCCTGACCTTCCTTGTCACTACTTGACCGAGGTTAGGCTTGGCACTTACTGAGTACCGCTGTGGTGCACTCACGCCCTTTCTGCACATGTTTTTTATGTGCAGATCCAGGTACTTCCACTCAGACTTATCACACTTGAGACGAGGCACTTGTAGAGACTCCGAGGTATATCTGCCGCGTTCGCAGACCGAAGAGTCCCTTTCTACTCTCCCTTTTTGTATTAGCCCTTATGTACTTTCATTTCCTTGTTATATATTCTAGAGTTAGATGTTTGTAGACATTCAAATGCATGTGATCATGAGATTTCGGGTTTTGGAAAATGTTATTAGTTTCGAGAATTGTTATTGTGTATGCCGAGCGGCATTTTAAACACTGTTTTATTTTACTATTTCGATTTTTAATTATTTCTTCCACAATATTTGTTTATATTCCGCATTGTTAGGCTTACCTAGTCATAGACACTAGGTGCCGTCACGATGGTTCACGGAGGGTGGAACAGGGTCGTGACAGTGGGGAGGGGGGATTTTAGTCCTTATCCACTAATTTATTAATTAATTATGTAATATCCCCTTATCCGGTAATTAATCAATTACCCGCATAATTAAGAATTGGCTTAATTTACTTTAAATTTTACTTATTTTTAATATATCCTTTTATATATCATACTATCATTGTCATATGGTACCTTGTATGGTACTAGTCCATAAATATCAGGTATTAATGCTAGGCCCGTATTTTATCCCAACATGCTAAATTTGGACGAAAATTTATTTTCTTTGACTTGTTTCCCCTTTCACCTTCACGAATTTACTCATAACTTGTTTGAAATAGCATAATCCTTATAATCTCCAAATAATCTTTTCCTTGGACCGATGTCAATTACCTTACGACAAATTCAACGTACAATACTACAGGGTGCAACATCGTCGTAATTTAATACTGCAAAGTGTAACATCATCGTAATGTAGTAGTGCAAGACATAACATCATCGCAATATAATACTGCAGGACATAATATCGATGTAATATTGCGGGGCGTAACATCATTCCCCCCTTTGGAACATTCGTCCTCGAATGTTGACTGATGCTCTTATCATTTTCATAACTTATAGCTCTTGTGAATATCTTAATACTCTCCTTGCCATTTAGGCAGTTTTTCTATGAATAAATCCAAACTCCATGACATTCCCCCCTTTAGGCCTCTTTCCCACACCATGACTTGTGATCGAATTCGTTCCAATCTCGTAACTGTTGCTACCTTCAATCATGCAGCCTCTACGATACTGACCTTGTAAGCGTGCCTATGCGACTCTTCTATCCTTTTTCCTCCAGTTTTCAGCCAATCTCTAGGACTTACTTTGTAAACGTATACAAGGCTTAATAGGATGCATCTTTGGGCATCTATAGGTGTACCGAAGTTCTTCGCTCGGTACTTTGTAAAACTTGCGAATATGGCTATATCTCATTTCATAGACCTGGTTATCCATTCATATGACTTTACTGCATCTACATAGGTCATACTATACCATAATTCTGACTTCGATTTATCATTGCCGAGGTCTGCAACTAACTCTAGATTACTCTCGTTGTTTATCCTTAAGAGTGATGGTTTAATCTAATCTCATACTGTTGAACTTTTATCCATCTATTATTGATTAACCTTAATGTTGATTTATCATCTACCACTGATAACTTGATCTTTTATGTAACACCGCCGCTAGGGCTCGCGTCTCGTCGGGGACATCTGGAGTAATTAGATTGATCCACCTAGTGGCGATACTATACTTCCATAAACGTATTTTATAGCATCCCAATGTGATTCATCCTAGGGGGTTATTCTAATCCCGTAGAACCTTTATTTTTATTTTTTTTCTTCAAATCATTACTCAAGTGAATGCCCAAACGTCATCCTTTATTTATCACAATTACACCTTGTTGATACCCAATTTTTTCCTAGGTATTTTTGTACCCAAAATACTTCCAAAATAGCATGTATGTGCATATATAAGCACACCCAAGAGTTTTAGTTTTTTTAATGATTTTTAAACCGATTTACTACCCATTTTAATACCACAAAATCCAATAGTTATTCTCAAAATTATCATTTTTTGGTGAATAACTTATTTCATTCCCGTATTTACACCAAAATATAATTAAGGTGATTTTTGCAAATTTATTTGGCATTTTTAAGCTAATTGCATGTAATTGCAATTATAGCCTATTTTACAATTAACAACATTTTATAATTATAAGATCACTTTTAGTATTTTTACATTAATATTTATGTGTTATTAATTATTTCAGTGCCTTTAATTTATTTTTAAATCATCTTTTTACTATTTTATAAAATAATAAAAGGGAGATTGGCTATTTAACAAACATCCCTTATTATTTCAATTCTAGCCAAATTGGCCACACCCACTATCAGATTCAAATGGCCCAATATCCTGATTAAATTAACCCAGCCCAATCCCCAATATAACCCGATCCAATCTGAGCCATTGATCAAATAAGATCAACGACCCAGATTTAATTCCCTTAATAAAATTCAATTACCCCCCCAAAACCCCTCATTTCCACAAATGGTCTCTCTCTCTATATCGTCTCTCCCTCTCCCTTCTCTTTAGAACCTTCTGGTTCTCTCTTCTCCGATGATCTCCACCGTCTTCTCGGCCATCTCCGGCCACCTCCCTTCAACCCCAAGGCTCCGATGGACCTCTCATCGTCCTGTTCAACACCTCAAGGACCTTTGAGGCTTATGGACCATGGCGATTTAAGACCTAGGGTTACTGGTTCTTCTATATGCGAGTTCTCCGGTGTGATTTCAGGCGAAATCACACCCTATATGTCACGATCTATGAGGTTACGACAGTTGTTTCCCACTTCTATTAGGTTTCCTTTTTTTGAAACCCTAACTCTCTCCTGAATCTCTCAAAAACGGTGTCATTTCATGCTATTCTCATGTTTTCCTCTGTGCTCTGTTTATTCTCGAGTTTATTCTGAAAAATTCTTTGCTTTGAACCATTTTTTTTACTTTCTTCAAAATTAGGATTTTTGGGATTTCTTTTATGCATGCTTCGATTGATTTTCTTTATGATTAAAACCTTTTCTTTGTTTATTCTGACCGATTTCTATGCTCTTACTGTTTTTTAGTTTGACTCTGCTAAAAACCCTAATTTCTAGAAAATGTTTCTTCATTCGATTATGTGTGTTAGCATGTTTCTTTGCTTCGATTACCTGTGTTAGCCTAATTTCCTTTGTCTTGTCTCTATGTATTAGCATGTTTCCTCGTTTGATTGTGTGTATTAGCCTGATTTTCCTTGCTTTGGTTCTGCATGCTGGCCTATTTGCTTGATTCTTGTTGATGTTTCATAGTCACCATGCTTCGAATATGTCTTGCTGAATCTTAACTTGTGTTCACTATCTTTGAGTGGTTATGTTTGTTCATCCCTTGTTCCTTCCTAGTTAACTTTGCTCGCTACTTTTGTTCATTTACCTCTATTTATATGTTAAAAATGCAGAATCATGACTTCACATGATTGATTCTGATTTTCCTTGATTGATTGGTAATTCAAAAACTTTCTTAAAAAAACAAAACCTAACATTCTACCCGCCCGTTTGAATTAATTGGTTTTATTACCTCATTTGTTATAGTACTCTGTTCTTTTAAGCCTTTCTTTAATTGGAATTTTCCTGAATTTGGTCTTGCTCGACTACTATATGCAATACTGAACCTTGACTCTTTCCTTATTTAATCCTACGCTGATTTTTCCTATTTTCCTTATATGGTGCTGAATCTTTTAGTTTGATTTTGATTCCCTTAATTAATGGGAGTACTTCCTTGATTCTTTGATTAATTGATTCCGAGTTCTTCAATTAACATATTTCCGTGATTTTTACCTTATTTTACCACCTACCTTTGACTATAAATACCCTAAGTCTTTACAAAAAAAGACAACAGTCTTCTGACTTACACACACCACTGAATACTTTCAAAATCTGCGTTCCCTTTTGCTCTTTTGCTCTACTGCTGTTCTTTGCTCCTTCTTATTATTAGCCGGCTAAAATCCAAGGCTAATATACCATTACTGCTTTGTCTTTGCATCCTACTCTTGCTCTTTTACTGGTATGTCTTTACTCAGTTCCCAGCAATCATCCTAATGTGTTTACTTATAGTCTTTATATCTATGCCTATTACCTGCAGAGTTTGACATGTTCATATGCTACTGTTCGCTTTACTTTCCTGCAAATGCTTGATCCCTACTCCCTTACCCTCTATGTGTTTATAAATGGGGATTCAGGGCATGGCAACATGAATTGTTGTCCATGAGCTAAATTTTGACCCCAAGTAAAGAGTGTGTCAGTATGTTTCATTGCTGATCATGCCCTTTGCCCCCCCTCTTCCTTTATTTACTGTTTCTGTTATGAATTCCCTATCATTACCCCCTATGTATGTTGAGTTAAAGTTTATGGTCTGGTAGCCTTTAAATGGCTATCCAGGCCTGAACCTGGCTTTCAATAAGTCATAACTCCTCAATTTGAAAATGACAAATTGGTCAGGGGTGTGCCAGCACTTCAAATTGCTTGGCATGACCACCAGCTTATCATTTCCCTCCCCTGCACTTGCACTTACTCTTAGACTTTAAGTTCTGCCCCTCTCATATGAGCCTTGCCTTGGGACCTTGAGTTCCCTCTGAACTTGGACATTTGAGGGCTGGCTTTTCCACACTACACTTTACTACAATTCTGGAATGATGTTTGGGGTGTAAGCACTGCCTGGAGCTCTTGAATCTCCTTGGAACTGTGACACATCCCAAATAAGAGAAGGCTTTGGAAACCCTGGATCCTTGGAAGTTGGTTTACTACATATGTCAGACTGGGAGTTTGAATTAGGCCCTCTTTGGTTGGAATTCTGATTTCGGATGTATTTTATTTATTTTTGATTAATTCTGGTCTGTAATAATTTTGTAATAACATTTGGGGTTGGCTAGTAAAAAAAGGGTGGGGAACTATGCATGCAAGGGGTAGATATCATGCCTATAGGGGTTATCATTTCTGAAATTCTGTATCCCATCTAGAGATCATGCTTGTAGGAATTACTGTCTCTAAAAGTTCTGCATCTTATACAAATCATTGAAACTCTGCATTTTCATATAGATGCCGTAGGAACTCTGCATTTTCATACTGTGCCTATAAGATTTTCTGCACTTTCATATAGATACCATGTCTATAGGATATTCTGCAATTTTGCATGTGCATCCGTCATTAGGCAAACTTGTTATAGGATTTAAACAACTAACCAATTGCATATAGATGACCTGCCTATAGGATTTCTGTATAATAATAACAGTGTTTAAAAACATAGTGTTTAAAATCAGTGACACTTAGAAAGCATGCCTATAGGAGCTGTTAACTAACTTGAATCGCCAATTCATCTAAAATCAGTAGCAATAACGCGTAAGCACCTGCAGAACTTATGTTTTTGTAACTAACAAATCTTTTCTGCAATCAGTTTACTCTCTTTGTTTTTCCTAAAATTGATAGATATCATGCCTATAGGTTTTGTTTAACGCCTAGGCAAACCTTAGGGTAAAATTTTATAACTGCATCAGTCTTTGATAATTACAACCAGCAGGCAGGCCTAATTCGGACTTCTTATCTGAAAACATGTGATAAATCAGCCTGCCTTAACGTTTAAGTTTAATACAAACCAAACCAGTATGTGCAAGACATGCTAAACTCTATGGCTTATCTGATTTAAGGAGGTTTACTTGAGCCTTACTTGCTTATTTGCCCTCCCATTTATTGCATTATGTGTTTTGATTGACGCCTTAGTATTTTGTCCTTTGAAACTCCCCAAAAAGCCCCAACTCCCTCCCCTTTAGGATTAGTAGTCTCAATGCCTCCGAGACTGATAGGATTGTGGGATGGGTACTAGCATGCAATGAGTAACAATACCATTCCGCGCTGTAATACCTTAACGGGGTGGGAAGGGTAGATATGGATATGATGACCGGTGCACTAATATCACGTGCGACCCCTCTTCTGAGGAGTGATCGCTGGGTATTGCATTGAAGTGATCCATATTAATTATAAACTTAGGACCTCCCTCCCTTTATTTGCTTTCATCTTTTCTTGTAAAATTATTCAAATCTCTTTTTTATTTCTGCCCTCTCTATATACTTTCAAAAGTTTTCAACCTAATTGCAATGTTATATGCGAGTCCTTATTTGAGCTTTGATTGTTTACTTGTAAAATCACAATTGCAACATGGCCGGGAACCACACTAGTGGATCTTGAGGGGTGCCTAACACCTTCCCCTCGAGATAATTTCTAGCCCTTACCCGAACTCTGGTTTTCCAACTCAAACTCTTCTAAAAAAGTGTCCTAATGCACTATAATCATTAGGTGGCGACTCTTCAACTTCTAAACCCAATTCTCGAAAGGGAATAGAGTTGTTCTCCCAATGTCGTATACCCGATTTCTGACCCCACGGTTAGAGAAAAAGGGGGCGTCGACACACCTTCATTCTGCTACCAGGGAAACATCCCATCTCTTCTAAATGATACTATTCTTAGACTCCTTTGAGTTCATTCAGGCTATATTGAGCTTTCTATAACTTAGAGGAACCATCAACTCCTTTGTTTTCACAGGCTTAATCCCGAGGACTTATCACATTTTCGTCACCTTCTCACTTGCCTTCTTCTTATCCTTCTTCTTGTCTTTCCAAAACCTTGTCGTTCTATCATAATTTAGCTTGCGATCGATTCCCTTATGTTTTTATAGAACATCAAGCAAGACATCGCATCATCTCTAACTCTTCTTTTACTCTCTAATTAGACCTTTCGGTACTTAGAAACCATAGGCTGGAAGGTATGCCACTGACGATGCTGCTATCATTCCTGGATATTGAATCCCAGCGCTTCTAGTCTTTTACCTGAAGTATGAACCACTCTCATCCTTCTATACTTGAGTATTTCGTACGTTGTTCACCTTTACCTTACTTTAAAATATCACCTCATATTCTTCTATCTCTGTTTCATAACCTCCCTCCCATATAGGTATAAATCATATCCACCATTCGAAGCTCTATAATAATACTTGCACCTCTGGTGCCTATACAATCTGATGGAAGCTCTATACTAAATTCTTATGAGGCTGGTATTTTTCTAACTGGCTTTATCGTAGAGCCGTTGTAGAATATAGTTGTAGTGCTATCTCTCTTGCACCTCTAATATTAAGAGTGATTCTGCTATGTTCTTAATCATGATTCCTATAACTTCTGGGTCCAATAATCGGATTCCTGATTTACTTCGTTGATGTAACTCTTTAGTTTTCTCCTTCTTCTAATCGGCCTTTATGTCGGCTTTAAGTTATCTCTCGATCTAGGGTTTATGGTATTAGTTGTTCTGTTTAGCCTTTCATGGGTGTTGAGGAATATGTATGATACAATTCTTTAATAATTTAATCCTTTGTTTATGACCTGGGCTCAATTCTTTCTTTTAACGTATACCAGAATCTTCTACGGCTGTATATGCTGCATGCATAAAACTCTGAACCCTTTAGTGCGTCCATAACGTAACCAACTCTGGATCATTGATCGAATAATTCCTTTTGTTCCTTCTGAGCTTCCTTTAAATGTAAGCTATTACTTTTCCTAGTCTTTCTACCCCCTTGTTGTGTGCACTTAGCTTATGTTAGTTCCCACGCATGTCGAAATTGTTGTGCAACTCACATGGTCTCGAATATTACTTTTGGTTTCATTTCCCGCTTATTAGCTCCGATAGGTCCCACTTTCTTATGGAGTGCATACAATGTTGTAGTGAGACTGCTACTACAAGACCATTTCTTTTTCAAGTTACTATGCTTAGGTTGAAGCCTTCTTCCTTATTTTCTCAGTTTGTATTTCGTTGTCGTACTTAGGGAGGACCCTCTAACTATTGTAAAGCTATGAGCTTATTACTGACCTTTTGATGTCCTTCCTTGCCTATAATCATTCGTAGTTGCTTACCTCTATGCTCTTGTGCTTGTAGGGTTGCTTCTGAACTGGTATTTTGATTGCCTTCCCAGTGTCACTTTCTTTTATCCCCATAATACTTATATGGTACCTTTAACTGCCCCGACTCCTATTTGAATATATCTCAAGCATTATAATGACATTATTGTGGGGCTGAATTCTCCATGTTGGGTTTACTGTATTTATCTTGAATGATCTGCTGATTTGTCTGTAACTTCTTGTCTAGTCATGACTAGGCTCTTTCTAAATCAAGTACTAACTACTCGTCGACCCATTCTCATATCCATATTCCGTGTAATATTTCTTGGGTTATTTCCTTGTCTTAACTTACCTCACGTACTGGCTCCTTATCTATCAATGACATCCCGGGAAGGAACCCTTCCTTTTTTTTGACGTCGTGCTTACATAACGTTCTGGAATAATAGCATATCTGTAACACTTGGATAAGTGCAATCTCATCCCTTTCTCATTTTTATCGCATTCTTCCTTTATCATTCCATATTCCCCCTTTAGTGGAGTACTAAGACTTGGAGCTGTGATGACCTACCTATAGATGTTTTCCTCTTCATCTTTGTCGTCCTTTCACATCATAATGACACTTAATCGCCTTGCGGTAATCCTTCTATACCAAGGATAACAAACTTCCTCGCCTGCGATGGTGACACTTAGTGTAACAGACACATACAAACCCGTAAGCTTAACTTTGCTCATAGTGCTTGCTCTAGGGAAGCGTCTCCCTAATTGACCATTCTCTGAATTCATCATGGATCTTCTTCTGTTGTCCATTCTATTGTTGCCAGAATGCAATTTGAAATTCTCATGATACTGACTATTACCAAATCACTCAGTTCCTAATTCATGTTTAGTTTATCTTGTTCACCAGTCCATGCTGATTTCTATTACTCTGGGGTCTAACTTTTCCTTCTGTTAATCACGTTAGAGTCGCGAACTTATTTCTCAAAATGAGGATGTGACTGTATGGCCTATACTCTTTTGTTGTCTTAAGGCCCATCACCTCTCGTCTTTTTCTTCATTTGTCTATAGATTCTGTAACACTCTACCGTTGTCATCCATGTATCACATCTCACTCATAATGCTCCATTATCCCTCTTCGTACTTCCCTGCTAATATTTCTATCGATCACTTTATTTTGAAACTTTAACAAGATATTCTTTCGCTTTTACCTCCCCTTGCCCCATCTACTGGCTCTTCGGGTTGCCTAACATTGTTTCTCTACTAGGGACGAGAGCCATACTAAGGTGATATTTATCCCTTCAAGGCTTCTAATGCCTATCTTTGTAGTACTCATATCTAGCTGTACTATTTTAGAGTACATCATATGGGTGTATCACAAGGAGATCTATTAGCGCATTTGCAATATCCTTTGGAAATGTAAACTAACGCAAATAATTCATCCACCATTTTGGGTCACTCTAACCCTAGCCATATCCTGCTAGCCTGTCCTTCTCTTTAAACCATATCCGTTAGCTCCCATAGGGCATGACTAAGATAGGTGTGGCCGATTGTACGTATAACTATTACTGTTGAAAGTAATTCAAGATGCTTATATCTCTTTCCTGAATGGTAAATAATGATAATCTTTATTAACTAAGTAATTCGTACCCTTCTTCACCTTCCTTCTTTTACTTGCTGCAACTCGTGTCTAACTTCCGATTCCGTTATTCCTTTTTACCGTAAGAGTGGATAAGTATTCTTTCCTAAAAGATCCTTATCAAGAACCGTACACCTTTAGTACACGCATGACCTGCTGAAGACCTCACATTTACTCATCATAAGCAAAATGCAAAATCGAGTTCCTCTAACTCAACACTTCCACAACTATATCACCTATTAATCATCTTTCTGAATGTAGGTATCATCTTATTACGAATAAAATAGAAGTTCAAAATTTGAATTTTTATAAGTGAGCTCTACCACACGATCTAGAGTAAGAAGAAAGAGTGACAATACTAAATACCCTATAGCCTCCTACTTGTAAGTGTGGTGCACGACACACCTATAAACAAAATTCTACTAGACACGGCTTGTAGAATCCCTAGGACAAAACTGCTCTGATATCACTTTTGTCACACCCCGAACCTGGGGGCGAGACTGGCACCCGATGCCTCACCTATCCTTGCATACCAACTTGCGACTAAGGAACTCTGAACATGTGATGTCATACTTTGGACATGGGCCGCATTGCAAAACAACTGCAAATGCTGACTAAATATCAATATAAAGTTGGGCCGACAAGGCCGTCATAATTATTGCAGCTGAAAAATCAACCAAATATACATACAAGGACTACAAGCCCAACATATTGCACTAACTGACAGGATATGTCTACAAGTCTCTACTGGTGGATATACCGTGATCGGAACAAGGCTCCGACCTACTTATAATATATATACATATATACAAAGATGTACGTAAAGCTCTAGACCCGGCAACTCCGAAGGGTACAGAGCTTACCAATCAAGCTGAACTTGGGCAAAACCTAATAAGGAGGTCTACCCGTCTGTCCGTCTGAACCTGCATGCATGAAATGCAGCGCCCCCAGAAAGGGACGTCAGTATGAAATAATGTATCGAGTATGTAAGGCAATATACTGAAAGCTGAAACTGAACTGATAATATAATAATTGAAAGCAAGTGGGAGTCAATGATAATATGAAGATATGCTTACCTGCTGATACTGACTCAACTCTCTCAATATAGTAAGTAAAATAGATGTCCGGCCTTATAAGGCTCGGTATATATATATAACTTCTCTGCCGTAGTAGGCTCGCTCATAGGCACTCGACCATACAAGGCTCTGTATCTCGGCCAACTGGGCTCGCTCATAGGTGCTCGACCACAGTAGACTCGGTATATAACTTACCATATGATCAGAGGTTGTCCAATAGGGGCCTGCCCATCGATTATAGCTCGATGGTAATGAAAATATTATACTACTATATATATAGACTCTCTGCTCTCTTGACTGGAAGAAGGAGATACTCAATTGAATATTGTACTTACAAGACTAGAAAAAATATACGTAAATTCCGGGACATAAATTTTTCTTTATGCCTCGTTATAAAACTTGTGTAATCATGGGATTATGCCAAAATGAAAGAAGGGCTTAGTCTTAACATACCTGGAGTAGGAAAAAATCCGTATGATGTTCTTGGAAAAGGTTACACCGTACTCCTCTAGAACCGAAATTTTTTACATTGCTAGGGTTCTAATGATACTCGTCGGATTTCTGTTGTGGGAAATGGTTGAAGAAATCACGTTGCTAATGTTAGTTGTAGGAATTTGAAGGAATTTTGTAGGTTTTTTAGAAGTCACGTTACTAATCTCTGCAAGAGCTTTACATCTGATTGTATTAAAAATGTTAAGAAGGAAAGTGTCTTAGGTTTCCATGTTAGGAAAGTGTCTTAGTAAAATATTTGTATTTAAATCCTAATAATGAGGTGTGTTGTAGTCACTATATTAGATTTCCAATGACTCTTAGTCATTTGTTTGATTAGCTCCTTCCTGCCACGTGAGAGGTGGTGGGATTTTAGTCTCCACTAATTTATTAATTAATTAAATAATATCCCGTTATTTGATAAATAATTAATTACCCGCATAATTAAGAATTGGCTCAATTTATTTAAAATTTTACTTATTTTTAATATATTCTTTTATATATCATACTATCATGGTCATATGGTACCTTGTATAGTATTAGTCCATAAATATCGGATAGTAATGCTCGGCCCCTATTTTATCCCAACATGCCAAACTTGGACGAAAATTTATTTTCTTTGACTTTCTTCCCCTCTTACCTTCATGAATTTACTCATCACTTATTTGAAATAGAATAATCCTTATAATCTCCAAATAATCTTTTCCTTGGACAGATGTCAATTATCTTACGACAAATTCAACGTACAATACTATAGCGTGCAACATCGTCGTAATTTAATATTGTGAAACATAACATCATCGTAATGTAGTACTGCAAGGCGTAACATCATTGCAATATACTACTGCGGGACATAATATCGATGTAATATTGCGGGGCGTAACACCTGATTCGGTGTCAACGTTCAAGTGAGCAGACTGAGAATTTGACATTTTAGATTTACTTGCATCAAACTTCAAAGAGCAAGTGTAAAATAGGGTGTGTTATGGAGATTCATATAAAAACACAACTATTATCCTTAGCCCCACGGTGAGTGCCAAACTGTTTACCCTTAAAATGAGTAATAATTGAATTTATACACAGTTTAAATAATATGTGATTTAATTTAACACGAATAAACTATGAACAATAAATAATTGAATTAAATAAAATAAGAGTGATCAAACCAAATGTAATGGATGGTTAATTCTATATTTGCAATGGACGTTTTGGAAATCAGTCCGATCCAGCCCTCAGAACGGGCTCGATGACAACTCAATAAACAAGCAACTGAAGAATACTTTGAACAATAGCTAAAGAATAAAAATTAACTTTATTACTTTGATATGCATGCCAACGGTGGTCCTCAAAATATAAAATCTCTCCCTTTATATAGTAGGGGAGTTTTAATCTTAGTACAAGTCTAAGTAAGGTAAAGATCTTGGATTCCAGTAAACGTTGTTACGAAGTTGATACCGGGCGAGATTTGCGTCATAATATTCGGTGGTGGGTTGATATATTTTGGCTCCTCATTTGTTCTGTCTAGTCGCCTTTCCCTTAGCCTCTGTTCTTCACTTTTCTCGGGCTCAACGCTTGGCCGTGTCCGATTCCGGTCGCACCATTTGTCCTCCTCGTGTTCTGATATGTGGAAGCCCTCGGCATTACTAAAACTATATCGGGTGGCCGTGTCCTCTTGTCTCTTTACTGAAAAATCGGGGGTAACTTTTATCCCTGATTTTACCCGTATACAAACCCAATTTTTTTTTGAAGTCAAAGCAATTTATTAGAATACTTCGGATTTCAAACAACCGATTTACTTCTTTTTTTCAAATATAGTTGATACGAAATAGGAATAATAACTATAAATAAAATAAATTGATAGAATAAAAGAAATAATAATCTTATTGACGATTGCAGTCTTTTCCGAAAGGAAGGAGTTAATCTTCTGACAATACAGAATGATAAGAAAATTCTATGATTGACAGTATGACTTGATGAATTTTTATGGGGATACACATTATGGAAGGGGGCTTAAATAGTACTACTACTCGTAACCATTTGCCTTGTTTTTCTCCTACCTATTACAATCATTTATTGCATTAATTGCCTGTTACGTGATTGATTTGTAACAGTTGAGATAATGGTAGCAAGTCGTATATAAGTAGGGATTGACTGATTCTTTCCTTACTTGTAGCTATTAATGACCCCAATTATCAGTCTCGTGACTTCTCTTATGTTTAGCACCGAGACTAATAGGCACGATGCATACACGACCAATCTCGAAGGTATTATGTACACATTCTGAACATGTCACCCTTTTTTGTGGTATTGACTCCCATGACACCTGTCATTGCAGTATTAGTCTACATGGCGACTTTGTTTTCCACTAATACAGATAGTTTTCCCACTTTATGGATATTCTTAACTAAATATTTGGAAAGTGAAGTGTTTATTTATGGGGGGAATATTTGTCATGTCTTCCTGAGATCATTATGACGTGCTGTAGAAGTTAAGAGACATGCACTCTTTCCATTTAATGCTCGAGACACGTGTCTAAACGTGATTGGTTTTGAAGTTTGCAGTGGTTTTTCAGGCACAGACAACTCTGTCAACCTGAGATGACAGTTCCATAATGACGGTCTATGATGACATATCTCTCCCTTATAAATACAAAACTTTACATTCTCAAAAAATTCTCCTTCTTCTTTCTTTCGTTTTGTCTTCTCCTTCTAACCTTTTCTGCAATTCTTCATTTCTTCTTTTAACTTCCCTCTTTATTATCTCCAATGGCTTCCAAAACTTCGTCCCCTACTGCTTCTACTACTTCTCCTCGCCGTGCTATTATAGTCGATGATCTTCCTTCTACTATGGCTCCAGTAAGACGTCATAGTCTAGGTTCCATAGAAAATAGAAATACTTTTCTTCTAAAGAAAGTTCTTCAAAATCTGCTTCCTCTTCTTAGGCCAGAACTCCTGCTACTCCTAAATCTTTTTCTTCAGGTAAAGCAAATAAATCTACTGCACTCTTATATTTACATTATATCAATAAATTATGTTTGGAACTGATGAAATTACTCAGCAGGGGAATGGACAAAGGGGATCGGCTCCAAGAAATTCACCTACATATTCTCCTCAATGTTCAAATGACAACTCACAGTAGGTCCGCAACATTGAGCAGCAAAATGAAGAACAATCAGATTTTCAAGATGAATTGAAGCAATTCATTGCTCAACAGATCGGTGAGGCATTGCAAACTTTGTCAAATAATGTAACGACCCGATCGATCATTTTGAATAAGTACAACCTCGTTTCCCCATATACTGCAAAATTCATGCTTCACGGTTCTTATATAACTTACTGGGGAAATTGGTTCGGGTTCGGAAAGGTTTTGAAAGGAATTGAGACACTTAGTCTCCAAGAAGAGAGCTTAAGTTGAGTTATACTGACCGGAAGGTGAAATATGAGTAAACGAATCCGGAATGGATTTTTGACGATTTCAATAGCACCGTATGGAAAATTATTTGGAAGGTTGTAGTTTAATTAGGTTTGAAATGGTGAAAATGTGAAGTTGCAATTGGGAAATTTTACCGAGGGGTTGACTTTTTGATATCGAGATCAAAATCTGACTCAAGAAGTTGGAATAGCTCCATTATGTCATTTATGACTTGTGTGCAAAATTAGGGGTCAATCAGACTTGATTTGATAGATTTCGGCGTTGTTTGTGGAATTTGAAAGTTCCTAAGTCCTTAGGCTTGAACTCGAGGTGGATTTGGTGTTTTGGTATTGTTTTGAGTAATTTGACGGCTCAACTAAATCTTTATGATGTTATGGGATGTGTTGGTATATTTGGTTGAGGTCCCGGGGGCGTTAGATGAGTTTCAGAGTGAATTTTGAGTGAGTCCGGACATTTTGGAGCTCTGAGATGGTTCTGGAACTTTTGGGAGTGTGGACCGCACCAAAATGGTGTGTGGCCGCACACCAAAAATGGTCCGCAGGATCGCTGGTCCGACATCGGAAGCTCATATCTTTTGATCTACAAGGAATTTGCAGATGATTCAAAAAACAAAAGTTGTAGATATTTGAATCTAGTGTTCAGAAATATATTATAATAGACATTTGGATATCTGTAGTGAAAGTTATGGCCAATATACCAAAAACTGTCACTGCAGTCAAATCCACCGCGGACAGCATTCGATTTTGTGCGGTCACCGGTCGATTTTTTGCGGTTAGCATTGGTAAAATCTGGGAGGTGAACTATAAATACGAGTTTTAGGGTTTTATTTCATATTTTGACCTAGAGAGCTCGGATTTTGGCGATTGTTCGAAGGTTTTTCAAGAAATTCATTGGGGTAAGTGATTTTAACTCGGATTTGGCTAGAATACATGAATCTATCATTGAATTCATCATTTGATTCGTGATTTGGGGTGAAAATTTGGAGAAAAATTATAGAAACTTCTAAAATGAATTTTTGAAATCCGAAGAACAATCCGATGTCAGAATTTGATAAAATTGGTATGGTTGAACTCGTATTGGAATGGGTATTTGGATTTCATGAAAATCAAGTCGGGTTCCGAGAGGTGGGTCCCGCGTTGACTTTTGGTTGACTTCTTAATGTGAATTTTTAAGTCGATGTTTTATTATCCAGAATTGTTTATGATGTTTTTTTATTAATAAAGTTATACAATTAATTTGGATAGATTTGAGCCTCTCGGAGGTCAATTCAAACAAGAAGGCTATTATGGAATATCGGCCTAACTTCAAAAAGGTAAGTACCTTGCCTAACCTTGTGTGGGGGACTTACCCTTAGGATTTGAGTCTTCTATGCTAATTGTAGTCCATGTATGCGAGGTGACGAGTGTGTGCTTGGACTTATTTGTGGGAATTTGCCTTTAGATTTCTTAGGCCCTTATGTTCATTATGTAGGAAGCATTCCGTTATGATTAAGTTTTCCTAATTGCTTAATTTACCTCTATATGCTCCATACGATGTTGTTAGCTTCCCCCTAACTCTTACTTGTTACTTGGCCTTATTTGCTTAATTGAAGCGATTGTTCTTCTTATCGTTTTGTTATCTCTAAATTGTGAATTCCTCCATGACCCCGTGTATATATGCTAGGTGTCCAAATTGTTATGGTTGTCGGTGTAGTTATCACATGCCTGTTATGTCTTATTGTTTTGTTAAGGTTATTGCGTTTCTTGATTTTCCTATGATTCTCTTGTTGCCGTGCATTCATACTCGTGGTGGTGGAATTCCTTATGATTGGGTTGTTGGATAGTTTTTGAGTATTCTTCGTTTTACTGCTGTTTGTTTACTTTGGGACGATATCCCGGGAGATCCCCTACACTTATATTGAGGATACCAAGAGATCCTCGGGATACCAAGAGATCCCCAACATTTATATTGAGGATACCAAGAGATCCTCGGGATACTAAGAGATCCCTATCATATTTATTGAGGATACCAAGAGATCCCCAGCATATATATTGATGATACCAAGAGATCCTCAGGATACCAAGAGATCCCTAACATTTATATTGAGGATACCAAGAGATCCTCGGGATACCAAGAGATCCCTGACATTTATATTGAGGATACCAAGAGATCCTCGGGATACCAAGAGATCCCCAACATTTATATTGAGGATACCAAGAGATCCTCGTGATACCAAGAGATTCCCAACACATATATTGAGGATACCAAGAGATCCTCGGGATACCAAGAGAACCGTAGCTCATATACGGAGGATACTGAGAGATCCCTGAGTATTTACATTTGGGACTACAGGACGGTATCCTGGGAGATCCCCGATTGTTGTCTCTGCGTTGAGCTGTACTCCTTCTGTGATCATTTTGTCTCCATTGTATTATGTTGTTATCAATTCAAGTGTTTTAACTGTTTAGATTCCTTTACTACTGTGATCCTTTATGTTGGAATCCTTAGTGTTTACAATACCTCGCCTTATTTTTATATGTATTTCAATAATTCAAATTTCAACAATTTTTACATTTTAACACAATTGATTTCTCAATTAACTTTTCCTTAAACCGTTTGAGATTGTATTTTACTTGAAAAAGAATTTTTACTAAGTTAATTTATTAAATCCTTTGTTAAAGGTAAAAATCATCCGATGTTGTATTTCAATTGAAAATGGTACCTTACTTTATGCTATGTAAACGAGACCCCTTGAACATCTTTACTTCATTGATTATGGACCCTATGTACTGAGTAACATGAGAACGTTGTTGTGTAAAGAGAGATAGAAATATATGGGCACAAGGTGCCGGGTGTGCTAAAAGTTTGGTGATTGAGGTTATGATATGAGACATCGAGTTTGAGATGGCTGGGAATTGTGCATCAGAAATGATATGATTTACTCAACTGACATCTCCTTCCTTGTTTGAGTACATTTTTACTTGTCTGTGTCCCAGCTATGTTGGTGTTAAATTATTTGGTTATCTTCGTTTCCACCCGTGTTTCTCTTTTTTATTTCTACGGATTGTAGTTTGTTCTTTCCCTACTGTTGATATTACTGTATCATTTCTAGGTTGATAGTTTATTATCAAATCCTGTTCAATTTATTTGATCAGTAGGTGTCTGGACTGTTCCTCGTCACTACCCCACCGAGGTTAGTCTTGATACTTACTGGGCACCGCCATAGTGTGCTCATACTACACTTTTGTACATTTTTGTATGTAGATCCAGGTATTTGATCTGTAGTAGCTGTGCGGGTCGTTGTGGTGGAAACTCAAGGTAAACCTGCTACAACGTTCACGAGCCTCAGAGTCACCTTCATTTGTACTTATTTCCATTTGTTACTTTTTGTTTCGGAGCAATGATGTATTTATTTTGTATAACTACTCTTAGAAAGGCTTGTGACTTGTACCACCAGTTTTGGGAATTGTAAATTGTTAAGAGTTATTGAATTTAAAGTTAGCAAATATCAATGTTATTTCAGTTAATGTTAGGCTTACCTAGTTTAGAGACTAGGTGCCATCACGACTCCTTCGGAGGGATTTTTGGGTCGTGACAAGTTGGTATAAGAGCTCTAGGTTCATAGGTGCTACAAGTCATAAGCGAGTTTAGTAGAGTCTTGCGGATCGATACGGAGATGTCTGTACTTATCCTCGAGAGGCTACATAGCTATTAGGATGACCTCACTTCTTTAATTCCTTATCGTGCGACATTTATTCAACTTGAAGCATATAACTTATGTTGTTTTACATCCACTCGTGTATGAAATTGCGCATTCGGTAATAATATGCGCCAACGGTCAGTGGTACCATAAAGGGGTTATAAGGGAGCCAGGATTGCTCAATCATTATTACCACGTGTTTCCAAGATTGAAGATGCGGAAGTACTGAGAGATCACCTAGTGAATCATATAGGGGTGCAATGGGCCCTGGCGTCTGGTTGACTTATATGAGTTGTGAAGGTTAACATTGTGGATTATCGGATGTTGTGACCTATGGTTTTGTGCCAAGTGAGGGGAGTTCACTACCAACAATCAGATTGCGGGGTCATGTGTATATTAGTTTTGGCTTGAACGGTATATATGTGGTATTGAAAGGTTTGTCGAAACTTGTATATGATTAAGAGCTGAGATTTGAATGGGATGATGATGGGACTTTTGGTATTCCCGCGTCCTTAATAATTCTACATTTCAGTATTTGAAGGGTCATGGAAACAATTTTAAAATACTCATAGTGCTCCAGTTAATCAAGGCACTCGCATGGGGCGGTCATCTTCTAATGCACCACTGGTATGGGACTCCTATAATGGTTATCCTAGTTATCCGACATATATTCATTATGAGCAGCTGGACCGCAGATTAGTTGTTATGAATATGGTGATACTAGGAATATCATGAAAAATTGTCCCAGACTTGGGGGAAATCTATTCCATTAGAGTATACATGCCACGTACTCCATTACAATTACTACCCTACTTACACTACGAGTTAGGGATGGAGGACAAGCGGGTAGATGGCGCTTAAGAGGTGGAGGCTCGACCCATTGATATATTTGCTATGGTATAGCTGAGGTCGCTACACTAGATGGAGTCGTTACAAGTACGGACTCGAGTTATCATAAAGAACAATTTTCTTAACTTGATTCGGTTATGAGTATCGAGGCAAGTCCTCCTAATATTCTCTACTCATGAGTAAGCTTCGTAATCTTAAATTTACTTATGTGAATACCCATGTTGGGAGATTATATGGAGATAGTTATGTCTATCATTATGTGTTAGTCACTAAAAATAGTTGTGATGTGGGTTTTGATGTGATTTCAGGAAAATTGATTTAAATTGTGAATTTTATTCCCTATCGGTGTGAGGGTTCATTATATGTTGTGATTTTGTTTGACGGAATTTATTTAGAAGAAAAGGAAAGGAAATGGAAAATTTTAGTTGGCACAATGTGCATATTATTTGTGGTACGGAGTTGAGGACGAGATCCTCGTATTTTTATATGATGTGAGATATTTAAACCAGCTACAAGTTGCGGTGGATGTTATATAAGGACGAGGTCCTTGTGGTGAAAAATTTATGTGTTTAAATCCTTCCTTGTGAAATTAAAAATTTGTACTATAGTACTTATAGGGAGTCATGCCTATGAGGCTTATTTGAAAGTTCTTGTATGAATATCTCTGTGCATAATTTGCCAAATTGTACTGTAATTATTGAGTTTTAGCCTACAAGATAAGTGCCCAGGTGGTGTTAAATGTGACTCGTTAATTCGGGTAATTAATTATGAGTCTTCATGCCTCGTTGTTAGAAAATGGAGGTTTGAAACGAGATTTTCGTTGGCATGAGATTAATTGGTGATTTGTAATCGATTATAAACAACTATTAAGATTAGAGAAGTGGTTATGGCCATACATATGATGCGTTTCATGTCGAGATATCATTATGATAATATCGTGATTGTAATGCAGAGATTAGTGTTATTGATATATATATTCCGGTGCTTTGTTGGGTTGTGGATGTGTTGTTAGGAGTTGTTTTGGTGTTACTCTGACAGGTGGATAGGCCCAATTACCGGGGAGACTCTGCCGAAATTTCTGAAAAATTTGAGAGTTAGAAAAATTTGGGACATTGAGATGTGCGAAGAAAAAGAAAAGTTACATTATGTGTTTGAGAGCGGTCTCTACTTCTTATTTGAGGGTGAATGACCCTAAGTGGGGGAGGATGTAACAACCGTTAAGCGCTATTAAGAAGTTGATGTGTGCGTAGGCACGAGTTGCTATAGCCAGGTGAGACTAAGATCGTGTGATGATGTGAAAATCGGACCTTTTTGAAAATGTTCGGAGCGTAAGAAATTTGGTCTTAAAGTTTACAAATATGGGTAAGAGAAATAGCCCCAATTGAAATAGTATTGTCGAACTTATTTCGAATGTGGTAATGTGGGATCAACCACGAGTAGGTGTGTAAAAGTAGAAACATCAATTTGGTAACCTCAGAATAATCTTGGTACGTTCGAGGACGAACGTTTGTTTAAGAGGTGGAGAATGTAACAACCTGACCGGTCGTTTTAAATAAGTACAACCTCGTTTCCCTATATACTGCTAAATTCATGCTTTATTGTTCTTATGTAACTTGCCGGGAAAATTGGTTCGGGTTCGGAAAGGTTTTGAAAGGAATTGAGACACTTAGGGGTCGTTTGGTAGGAGGTATTAGAAAAATTAATGCAAGCATTAGTTCTATGCATTACTAATACCTTGTTTGGTACATTTTTTCAACTTGTGCATAACTAATGCTTGTATTAGTTATACATCATACTTGGTATTATCCTATGCATAAGTAATGCATAGAAAACCATGGCATTAGT